>NC_041404.2:128118985-128296485 GCF_900747795.2 Erpetoichthys calabaricus | reverse complement strand
TATTAGAAGTTCATTTCTCTGCCAAAAACCTGTTCTTAAGTGAAAATTTGAGATGAAGCTATTGATTGGCCATTGATTATACTGTAATTGGCCTATTTATGCTTTTAATGCATAGCTGAAGATATGGCTGATATGTTACAAATGTAAACATAGTTCTTGTACTCATAACTAGAATACCCTCATTATTATTAGTAAAATAAAAATAAGTTGTATGGCACATTTCTGAAATATAATAAAAGAAATGGCAAATTTCTAACCTTACTCATTTAATCTTTCTCTTTCACTGACTAGCTTTTTTTCTTAATCTTTATCTCTAGCTTCCTAGATACAACACATTGTACTGCTAGAACATATTGTGCATGCACAGTGCACTGTAAACGGCAACATTGTCCATATTGTTTCAGGTGTTGATAATGTTTAAGTGTGACGAGAACAGAAATGAATAATCAAAAGATTCTACAAACAAGATGCACAAGCAACACTTAACAATGTGGTATAAATTAATAGTGTTAAATGCAGTGGATTATGCATTTAATTACATAGTAAACAGTACTCAGATCAGTTTAGTATTGAAGTGCAGACATGTTACAAACATGTTTCTATATTCCCCTTCTGTAGTGTAGACTATTTTAAAGCGTATTAACTGTAAGCAACTTAAGTACAGTTATATGCAGGACATATTTTACATTTAGAGGATCTAGATGCTTATTTAAGATCCCACTGTGGGCCAGGGAGGGAAGTGGAAATGGCGTGCGAATTGTTCATTCTCTGAATGCATGAAGTACCTTTTCTAAGGATTGCACAGTTACCATTATACAACTTAATATACTGTAAGTTAAGTGTAGATGCTCTCCACAAATTAAGCATTGTAGTACATATAGTTTCAGTAAATGCACAGTTTCCCATGTAAAACATATTGTTAGCTATTCAATTAAAACACATTATTTTTGCCTTTGAATCCTGACATCTATATGTTCAGTGGATGGGAACCCTTTTTAGTAAAATTCCGTATTTCATAAGAAAATTACAGAGCATTATATGCTCTTGTCAAGCTGATGTAGATGTGACACTAACTGAAATGTGCAACATGGCATGATCATGTAAACTTTAGATTTTTACCTTACAAAAAAGTTTTGAAGGTACAGTTTAAACCTAGTATGTCAACCATGAAATAAACAGATTCAGATTGCCCAATCCTGCCATTTTATTTCTATGTTTTATATGGATAAAAATTAAATGAGCGTTAATGTATTTAATTTGGATTTTTATGAAGTCCTCTTTGACATCTAACAAGTTTTATGTCCATGCAACTAGTTTTTCTAAAGATTTATTACAGTGCATTGGTGCATAATTCTTATCTTTTTAGATTTTGAATTACTATAAAAATCATTTATACTAATTAAGGTATAGATAATTTCTTGAGGGTTTTGTTTTGAAAAAGTTCCGTAGACCCTTCTAATTAATTGCCTTAATTACAATTTTTATTTCCAGAACGTAACTTAAGCTCCATCAAACTTGCCTATTGCAGAACAAGTTCAATAAAAACTCTTTTTCCTGGTTATTTATACAGTAACTTTAAAACTTGTTTTCATGGAGAAATAAAGTCTACTGTGGAAAGGTTTGTGAACACTAAGTATATTTTTCTTTAAATATCAGGCAGCCAAAGCCTCAGAGGGAGAGGGCAAGCAGAAATTTTTTACACAAGATGTGAACAATATGCTACTTGAGTGAGTACAGCAAATGTTTAGTTTTTTGGTGTCAAAATATATTTTGATTACATTTTATTGCTTGCAATTACCGTAGTTCAGTTTCCATAATTTTCCCAGTTCCTCTTAGGAAGTTTTTTTTCTTTATGTTCTTGAGTTGATACCATTCTTAAGGTGCTCCTTGCCATAGTTCCTGGGAGCTTGAACCTTTCCATTTTGCTTATTTCTGTCCTTTTAGAGGAACTAAAATGACAGTAGTCATTAAAACTCTTAAATCTGTATTTTTTATTCTTGTTTTTACTTAAGAAGTGTCAAAATCCAAAGCTGAGTCTTTAAACAAAAATCATTTCCTTTCAGAAAGCTAGCTTTTCTGTTTTATATGCATATGTTTTAAATGGAATCATTCACTCACAAAACGTTTAATTCAATCAAAACACCAAAGTGATTTGTTCAGGCTGCCAGTGCTTTAATTGAAGTTGGATAAGGACTTCTGAACATCTTTTAAATATTGCATTCAAATGCTACAGAATCATTTTCTGGATGATGTTATCCTACTGTTTTTAACTATTTTATCTTCTTTTGCACATTTAGCATTGAGCTTCAGTCCAGAGAACTGAATAACCAGGCGCGTTCTGGTGTTTATGTCCACCTGGCCTCTTTCCTTCCCTGCAGTAAGGACACATTGGTTAAAAGAGCAAAGAAATTGCATTTACATGAACAGGTACACATATTCCAAATAATTAAAACCCAATGAAGTTTTCTGTGTATAAACTTCATATGGAAGTAAAAGGTGAAACACTGCAAATTTATTAAATTACTCACAAAATTCATAAATGATATCTCTCCTGGTGCTTTTAAAATGTAAGATATTCGATAAAGATTATCTGCAATAGAATACAGAGTAACCACCTCCTTCAGTTGACATTTACTTTTCAGATTTGGTTATTTTAATGTGTTGTGTACACTTTTACATTAGTTTTTGAGAATTGACTTCAGTTAAGGCTATTGACTCTTGTAATCATTTTGCCTGAATAATCATGAAGGTTGAGTAACTGGATAGTCAATAGCCTTAACTTCTGGTCTCAGTTACTGACTGTTTCTGATTACTGTAGAAATAAATCTTTTAAATCAGAGTGGATGAAGGTTTTTGTGACACCCCAATTTAAAACTCTGTTGCCATTCATATGTATGGGATTGTTGCCTAAGCCTAAACAACTGTTTTTATTTGTTGCAATCAATTATCTTGTCACTATAAGTTATTGTTTTGTTTGTTAGGGTTTGGCTTAATAATAGACATTTATTTTGCAGCATATTGTTTAGTGATATTCTTGAGGCTAATGACTTGTTTTCTGCCATTATGTAGCCATTAGGGAATCCATTCCCGGGCTCCCGATTACTGTGAACCCAGGATTCCTGGACAGTTTTCATTCCCTCATTCCCGGGAGATGGAACTGCTGTAATTCCTGGGAAAATGGGAATTGCCAAGCTCGCATATATAGCATGTAAAAGTCGATCAAGAAATAACAGAGTTATAGTTGAAAATAATTAAGGTGGCTCCATTGCTGCAGCTTGCACTTCATCAGACAACAGCTTTGAACAGCAACTTGAAATTGCAGTTTGTCAGTCTGCCTGTGCCAAGAAACTTGCCATCACAGAATGATGACAAGAAACTGGATGCATCAGTAAAAGCTGAAATGGCGGTGTTTCAGAGCAACGGCAAGCGTGGGCGTTGTTTAGAACAAGTGTATCGATATCTGATGACTGTGCTGCCTACTTCAGTGGAGGCAGAGCGTGCTTTCTCAGCGGCTGGCGTGCTAGCCTGCACGAAGGTGCGCTCTTGCCTGGACGACCGCATGCTGGACACTTTGTGCTTTCTACGCTCTTATTACCGCAACTAGAGATACATGTACTTATATGACAGTATGAATTGCTTGTAGATAAGGTTAGTCTTTTATTTGCGTCAACATATTGCAGTAGTTTTATTAAAAATAAGTGTCGGTCATTCTAAAACCGTTCACATGTGAGATGCCCATGCACTGTGTCATTCCCGGGAGCCCGGGATTCCTGGAAATGAAATGCGGGATTCCCGAATTCCCGGGAATGGATAAACCCGTCCGGAAATGGATTCCCCAATAGCCACACAAAGTGTATAGGACAATAACATATTATTTAGCTGTAGTTTGTCATTTGAAACAGGATTATTTTCTCGGTTCAAAAAATAAATAAAAATAAAACCTTCTTAGCAAGTTTAAAAGGACACTCCTTAAAATGAAGGTAATGTAAGTGCCAACTTCTGTACCAGTTTGACTGTTATGCTTTCAAAGCAGGCTCCTACACTATACTGAAGAATCATATATTAAAGCTGGGTTCTCCAGTATTTTTATGTAATGAATCTTCTTTTATAGTGTCACTTAACAGAACTTTTCTGTTGACTGTTGACTAAGTATTACAAATTTTGCTGCGTGTAAGTCATTTGCCAGTAGCCTTCTTTTACCCCTGAAAAAGTTAATCAAAACGTTACATTTTTTTCAACAATAAAAAATATTATTACGTGTAACAGAAAAATGTAAATACCCAAGCGTACCAACATAAATACAGTAGTTCAGTGCTGTACTGTTGCAGATTTTGCTCACATCCTTTGTATGATATGTTTTGAAACAAGTCACCAAAGCACAGTGGAATGTTGCAAGTGGGGCAATAGAAGCGTGTTACATTGAACCCTTTTCTTCTAATATGTTTCTGTTGCTTGTGCATGAGAGGGTAGAATGCCAGTGCCTGATCTGCATCACCAATGCATCTCTTGTATTATTGTAGGGTTCCACAGCACATGAGGTTTGCTTCCACATTTTCCCTCATATAAACATTGACAATTGCTACATTGTGAATAGAGCTTAGGGAGCTAATGAGTTTCCTGTACTTTCACTTGGTCATAATCATTTTGTCCTTTTGCCACACACATACCTTCACATATTGAATTTTCATACAACTAAATTCATCAGGAATATCATGGTGATTCGGTTGTATAGTGCCGTATACATCAACTTCACTATCTGTGCTAGATACAACACATCGTACTGCTAGATAATATTGTGCATGCACAGTGCACTGAAAACGGCATCATTGTTCATATTGTCCAATACTTTGGTCTGACAACCAATTCACATTGTTGTTATTGATTCATTCAACTAAAGGTTCAGTTTCAGCTTATTCTAAACTGATTTTGCAGCTTTTTGTTTAGATGCTGTTGTGTGTTTTGGTTAAAGGCTTCACCCCACTCATGATTATTGATTGATAAGTTACCATAAAGTGGAAAATGCATTGAAATATTTTTCTTGGGCGGCACGGTGGCGCAGTGGTAGTGCTGCTGCCTCGCAGTTAGGAGACCCAGGTTCGCTTCCCGGGTCCTCCCTGCGTGGAGTTTGCATGTTCTCCCCGTGTCTGCGTGGGTTTCCTCCGGGCGCTCCGGTTTCCTCACACAGTCCAAAGACATGCAGGTTAGGTGGATTGGCGATTCTAAATTGGCCTTAGTGTGTGCTTGGTGTGTTTGTGTGTGTCCTATGGTGGGTTGGCACCCTGCCCAGGATTAGTTCCTGCCTTGTGCCCTGTGTTGGCTGGGATTGGCTCCAGCAGACCCCCGTGACCCTGTGTTCGGATTCAGCGGGTTGGAAAATGGATGGATGGATATTTTTCTTCTTTTTTTTTTTTTTTTTTTTCCCTGCAGCATGATGTTATTTTATCCATTATATGGGAGCACAATACTTTCCTGAGCATTATTCAGTCTTGTTCATAATAGCTTATCCTGAGAGACACTCGGCCTTGACCGTTTTTACATAAAATTCTGAGCCTGATAAAGACTTGTGTTAATATCAAGCAGGTTAAAGCTTATTTTACAAGCAGTTGAAAAGCAGTTGAAATAAAGACTTTATTGTAGCCAATATTTAATTGGGTAAATTAAAATCAACCGCCACTTTCCTCTAACACTGAACTGAATAATCTGTGCATAAAAGTGAATGTTTATTATTGTGGTTGATAAAACACCTGAATAATTTAATTTAATTGGCTGTTTTATTTATTCATAACATAATCAGGCACTTGATGATGTTGACTAATCAGTTAATTATATAATTTTTTTTTAAGAATCCTTTGTCACACTCCATCATACATGAATTAAAATGACCAACTAAAATGCGCAAACATCTTTTGTTCTTCAATGGTCAGTTTGCTTTCATCCTTTACAGCTTTGCCGCTATAGAGCTTTTGTACCATTATAGTAAACTTATCTACAGAAACGGTCCCCATTGTTCAGTGTTGAGGCTTACTAGTATCTTCTATTGTTGGTACTATGTCAGTTGAATCGTACTTGGTAGTCTCTACCTAATTTTAAGATATCTGGATAAACCTTGCATGCTGGACCCAACACTGCAGCAACTAGTTAACATTTTTCAAAATCCATGAGATAAGTTGACTACAGTACTGATAATCAAATCTTGTGCCTATTATCCTTATTAATAAAATGAAATAATGTACCCAAATGAACAGATTTCTTATAGTTAAATAATATCACATGCTGAAATCCAATAAAACTTGACCCCTCACATTCGGGTCAAATGAGTTCACCCTGTGATGGATTGTTGGCTTGTCCATTTGTAGTTCCTGTCTTGGCATAGGCTTCAACTGCATGATGACCTTACCCCACTGTAGATGTGTGATTAAGGAAAATTGATGAATGAGCTAGCTATTGTTTCTCTATTGAGAGCCATGCATTTTGAAAAAAATAAATAATAAATAGCATGGTAGTACCTGTAGTTAGTGCTGCTGTCTCACAACTCCAGAGTCATAAATTCTAAACCTGGGGCTTAGACATTTTCTTTGTGGAATTTTGAAGGTTCTCTCCAAGTCTAGATTTTCGTTTTCCTTTTATTTCACTATTCTAAAGACATGCAAGTTATGTTATTTGACATCTCCAAATTGGTCTTATGTAAATGTGTGTGGTGGTATGAATATGTTCTTCATGTTGCTGGTGCTCTGCCGAAGATTGGTTTCCACCATCTGCCTAATGCTTCCAAGTTGGAAAAGAAGGTTAGAAAACCGATAAATGGATGGAGATAAATTAACTATCATTATTCCAGGTCATAATAGGTCACAACAGGAAAGAATTGTTCAACCTATACTATACTGAATATTCAAGAATGATTGAAAGGCTTTTACTTTAAGAAACATAAATAGCTATAAAGAGAAAAGTGGGCCAGCAGTTTGTGAATGGCACCCTACTACCAATGTACATTCAACATTTTTGGCTTGTGGTTCTTCTAATATGAAGTACTTGATCAAATAATACAAAGGGAAAAATATTCCTAAACTATGCTTTAAGTTGGCATATTTTTCTGGTTTCAGGGGTATTTTTCTTTTAATTCGGGGAACAGTGTATGTTGACTACTATTTCTATTTTGAAGGAAAATCTAAATCCTAACTTTGCACAGCGTCTGTGTAATTCAAGTTCAAATATATTCTCATGTGCACGGTATGGTGAAATTACTTGCATGTCTCTTCAGAACATAGACAGTAATAAAGTACCTTATTTGATTTTTTAATAATTTTATGACTTATGGATAGAAACTGTAAAAGGTAAATGTTCTGAGCAAATAAAAAGGCAGAGTGTCAATAGTATTCTGTGCTTTCACCACTTTCTTCATTTTTTTTTTTTTTTTTTTTTTTTTTTACAATACTTGAACCGAGCAGGGGCTGTGGCAGTGCATTTTTCGTACTTCTGTATTTTTATTTATAAACTGGGGTTGCTCTATTGTACACTATTGTGCCTTTGTGGGAAAAAGGTTCCTTCATAAAAAAATGGATATTATGTATCCTGTTGCTGTAATATGCCATAAAGTGACTATAATACTCCGATGTTAAAGTATAAGGCATTTACTTATGGCAGTGGGAACTGGTTAGCAATTTCAATATTCAAAATTGGGGTATTTCTGTAGTAATCTGTTACTTGAATTATCGATAACTAAAGGATTGCTACTAATGGACTAGGAAGACAGAGAGTGCTTTTCTTTGTGGATTTTACATATTTTGCTTTTTACAAGGAGTTTTATATGTCTAATTATCTGGTTAATCTAAGATAGGCCAGACTATGTTTGTATCTCCTCTTTGGTATGTGCTAGTAACCCATCCCTGTTTTTTTCCTACCCTCCACACATCATTGCTTGCTACCAGAATAGATAAATCAATCTCAAAGGGCATAGATAAACAGGAGATGTTCAAACACAGTACTGTTAATTTGTATCAGTATAAATCTTCACAGTCCTGAAATTGCTTGTTCCTAATTTTCTGTGTGCATTTATTTCCGTATATAGAGACCAACAGGTGACCAGGATCTGGATAATAATGGAGTAAGCAATTTAATCTTGAATGAAGAAATTGGTCACAAGGATTTATGTGTCTGTTTGTATATTCCTATATAATTTACAAATTAAATAGGAGTAGCAGTTTAAGCATAATATAAAAGCATATGCAAGTTACAATCGAATCTATATACATGCCTTATTTGGGTATATCTATCTTTCGATTGATCGATCAATAGATATATAGATAGGTTCTGACAAACTTAAACTTCATGGCATCTGATTAGAACAAACTTGCTTACATAGACTTCTGTATAGATTTCTAAACAAAATTAACTTGTGTTTCTCTTGGTTCTTAGGATGGGCGTCTTAAAGATCCAATGCAGAAACTTAAAGAAGCCATTGGAAGAGCAATGCCTGTTCAGATTTCCAGATACCAAGATGAATGTCAAGCTCATACTCAGGCCAAGTTTGCCAAGTATGTGCTGATTAACATTGATTACTTCTGGCAATATTGATATTTGTAATTTGTGTTACTGATGGTATTATGATGAACCTATGTTAAAGATCTGATAGTAATTCTATGCATTTATCAAATATCATTTGCTCCATTATTTTCCTTCTCTCTATCTGTTCTGATTCATGTTTTTTTTTTATTGACATTCTAGTTTAAAACTTTTTATTTTTGTAGAAAATGTAAGATTATTTGTCCCTTCAGATATGCTTCCTTTTTCCCCAGAGAGTCCGGACATGTAATTTCTTAGAATACTTTAGTTTTGTCAAAGGTAGAAGCTTTTATACAGAAAGAAGCAGATTATTATCAATAAAAAAGCAACTTTGTACTGAGTAACTATGATGTGATAATAAAAACAAAGAATAATGACATGAATGTTGGAGAAATCCCAAAGGTTCCAACAGTGTATGATTCTGTAGGAAATGTGAACCTCTTGGGGCAATTTAGACATTACAGCTGAAGATAAGGGCTCTAAAGCAGAATTTTATACACAATTAAAATCTCCAGCCATTAGTAACTGCATATATTGAAGGTAAATAAAAAGAATGTGCTATAAGTCGTTTCTTATTCCAGTTACAGGCATTCATTAGTACCTCAGTCAATAAAGAAGATATGTTCTGTGGTTTTACTTCAATATAAAAACCTTTGTAATCAAAGGTAGACCTAACATAGTATGAATATGGATATGTAATATAATGACCACTTTAGTTTTTGAGCTGGTGCTACAGGATTCATACTGTCTCCTGCTGTCTTACTTGACTGGCCTACAATGCTGCTCTCATCTCCCATGGCTCCTTGCATGCACTTCCATGAGCTCTCATCTGCCTAGACGTTAATGCCATCAGTTCCACCTCACATCTCCCTTGGGCTTAGAGGCAGCACCATCTGCCTCAATTTCCCCAACTTTGTGAGACAATCCAAGTCTGCATTCCAAAGACTCACTGGTAGCCAGACCAATGTACTTTAGCAGCAGGTAAGTGCTTTCTGTATCCCCTTTTCCATACTCTCCACAGACTCATCTTATGACCAGGTGCTAACCCCAGTGATTCTGCACTTCTTTTCTGCAGCTTCTACACTTTATAATCTGGATATTTGTTCTAAAGATATTGCTTTACACTTTTGTAACATACTGGCCAAATTTTATTTAATTATCAGAATTATTTATCTAAGTTATGCATGAAATAAGCACTCATGTACAGTATAAAAACTTTGCGTTCTATAGCACAAGCAGTATCAACTACAGGAAACAACTAATTTGATTAAAGAAGCTACAAACTGACTACCAAAGCTCTCAGTCTAATGGGTGCTTGAATTGGGCCATAGCACATTTTATGTCAACTTTATTAAGTAGCTTCACTCTCAAAGGGTTTGTTAACTGAGATATTACTGTATATATTATTAATATTTTAAATGGGTCTGCTGTAAGAAGGCTGTCTCTAAACACCCTTGATAAGTGTTAGAAAATTTGCAATGGTACAACAGTGTTGTCTTTTGCTGTTTTTCTGTTGGTTAATTCAACACATCTCTTATATATATTTCTCTTCTGGTTCGTCCTGCTTTCACTTCAAAACCACTATAATGGCCTGCTGAGCATAATACATCCAACAAGTACTTGAAGTGCTGCCACAACAGTAAAGTAGCTTTACCACCCTTGCGGGAGCCACCTGTGTCTTTACAACAGCTTCTTACACAGCAAACATCAGAAACTAAAAATTATCGTGAACACATTTAAGTAATACAACTCTTCTCTAGCATTTGTTTCCATGGGTGCACAGATAACTCAACCTCCTGGCCACGGACCATACTGTTTTAAAATACACGGGCAAATTTATCACCAAATCTCTCCACTATACGCTAACACTTCTACTTCTCCAGGATATGGACAGTTGTATGTTTTTGACACAGCGCGAGGTACTGAAGTACGCTTACAAAATAAAGCAAACTCTGCATGCAGCGAAAATGTACTTCTCCTGCTAGATTCCATGCTCAGAACCATCAACCCGTTCACTAAATCATACCAACACATGCATGAAATCGCTCAGTAAAATCCAGCAGCATCTGTACGAATGGCTTTCAAGGAAAACCCTAGGCAGGATTTACGACGATACAGTGCCCCAACATGTCACACCGATGTTGCAGTGATTGCCATCAGATGGCAAAACGCCTGCCGAAAGGGACATTTGCATATATCCCATAGACCACTCCTGTAAACAGATTTCCACGCTCAATGTGAATTGCGATCCTATGGTTTACCTACTTTTATTCCCTTACGGAGACATTGGCTGGCACAAAGATTTGCAACATGTACCTGATAAAAGAACCGGCAAGCAAATAAGGCTTACTCAATGCCAATTTTACGTGTACAGATTAGCAATGAGGAATACATTTAGTATTTTGCACTCCAGCGGCAAACTATTCCAACAGTACGTTGTAGATGCGTATGTTAAAACAGAGGGCGCGCGTCTCAACTGTCTCAGATTACATCAACAAGATATGTGCGTGGAACTATCAGACGCACTGCAAGCAAACGCTGAAAATAACAACGTCTGTGTAGGCAAAATGATCATATTACCATCCACATTTCCAGGAAGTCCAAGATACATGCAACAAAACTATCAGGATGCCATGGCCATAGTACGTAAATTCAGAAGGCCTGATTTATTTATTACTTTCACATATAATCCTACTTGGCTGGAAATTCTACATGCACACTGTGTCTTTCAAGAAGTATTTATTTCTTCTTGATTTTTGAATTCCTTTCTCACCGTTTTCCGTTCTTATTCTTACACCACCGTATGCTGCGGCGAGCGTCGGCTAGTCTTAATTACTTCACTACACTGTTTTGGTACAACAACAAAGCCTTCACATTTGTGTTAGTCATTAATATATGGAAAGTTTTAAAAAGGCTTGCATTTATGATAAAATACTGTAGTCAAAAAGCAAGGAACATTATGGAATAAATAATAATCATAATTTTTTTTTAATCCCACAATTCTTTATTTGCTGTGTAAATGTTCATTCATGCATACTGCATCATCATTTGCATAAGAAAACAAGATAAACAGCCACTGAAATAATAGAAAAGCATAGGTAAATCTGGTAATTACAATATGCCTCATAAAGTAAGAGAGGTTAAGAGCATGCTGCTGCCTGTTGAAGAGCCATCCATCTCTCTTCTTGACAGACACAATGTCCACAATGTCATTATACTGGTATCCCTAAGCAGTGACAAGGAATTTGGTACAATTTAAGGAGCATTACTATCCGCAGGCAGTGCACTTGCAACAATTTCACTGAGATTGAAACAGCAGGCCTTAAAAAGACTGTTTGATATTTAAGACCTGTCTTAAAATATTCCAGATAACCACTCTTATTATGTTACAGAAAACAAAGAATTCCATAATTTAGCTGAACACATATCTAATATTTCACAGTATATTAAAAATACTGAGAATTTATTGTCACAACAGATTGCATCCTGACACAGCAGTCAATTATTCAACATCCTGTCTTCAAATCCTGTGACCTTTCATTGGTATATTGAGTTGTGCTTTCTCCCCGAGACGGCATATTTTCCTGCAGGTACTTTGATAGTCCTCCCTCATCCCAGAATATATGGGTGTTAGGATGATTTATGGTTCAAACTGATCCATTGTGAGTCTGACTGTACATGAATCAGTCCTGCTGCTGGGCTGGGCTAGGCTGGGCTGTATCCCCTCCATGAGTCTATATTTGATTAAGCCTTGAGGCTGTAATTTTAAGTCATTGTCACACAATGCGGCTGAAAAAGTAAAGGGCTCAATTTTAATATATCCATATAATATTTGCACATGGGGTATGTCGTGGAATCTAAAGAAGATTTTAATTTTGCTTTTGGGAAAAAAAAACATTGCTGGAAGAATAGGTAATTTAGCCCAACATATCTTATCAATCTTTATTTACCTCTTGCAAAAAAAAACCACATTGTACTTAGCCTTTTGGTTTGAATACTGTCTGATGAAGTGGTACCCATCTATCTGTTGTACCTTTCAGTTCCATTTTACATTTAGTTTGATCATAAACCTCTTGTGTGGAGTCTTCTGAAAAAAAAAACCATATATAGCATTCTGATTACATTCATTTGTTGATTCTTCATAAAATTTTAGCATATCACTGGAACATAATCACTTTGTTCTAAACATACATTGATTATTCACTGGTACACCTGTTCTTGACATGTGTTCAACCCTTTCCTTAATAATTCCATTAATTTATCTGTGATATGTGTTAGGCTTACTTTGTTATTGATACTTGTGTCATCCAAATGACTTTTTTGCAATTCTGAAGTGTTTAAATCGATGAGTACCTCCTTAATAGTCCCTGTTGCCTCTATCTATCTAGTGTGAAAATATGACATAGATATTAATTTAGAGCATCCAAGCATATTTATTTTAAATCTAGTACAAGTTTTATACATTTAGGCTAAATTATGTATTTAATAGAATGCTGGAAGAAGGTAAAGAGAAAGAACAAAAGGATCGACTGTGTTCTGATGAGGATGAAGATGAAGAAAAGAGTGGAAAGCGTGTTATGGGACCTCGTAAAAAGTTTCTATGGAATGAAGAGATCAGGTATGACTGGTAGATTTAGAAACTGTTATAATTTGGCAGTTTCTCCTATTTTAGAGACAGAGGCTAAATTCTACAGAACTCTTCTCTGCATAATGTGTCAGTGTGCCAGGCAAAATTGTGGTAAGTTACCATTGTTGTCTTTTTACATAGTAATTAGTGACATGATATATTATTGATCGGCTTATTTTGTTTACATAATGGGTAACCATTTGGTGCAGTAAGATGTAAAATCTTCTTCTTCTTTCAGCTGCTCCCGTTAGGGGTCGCCACAGCGGATCATCTTCATCCATATCTTTCTGTCCTCTGCATCTTGTTCTGTTACACCCATCACCTGCATGTCCTCTCTCACCACATCCATAAACCTTCTCTTGGGCCTTCCTCTTTTTCTTTCCTGGCAGCTCTATCCTTAGCACCCTTCTCCCAATACGCTCAGCATCTCTCCTCTGCACATGTCCAAACCAAGGCAATCGCACCTCTCTGACTTTGTCTCCCAACCGTCCAACTTGAGCTGACCCTCTAATGTACTCATTTCTAATCCTGTCCATCCTCGTCACCCCCAGTGCAAATCTTTAACTCTACCACCTCCAGCTCTGTTTCCTGCTTTCTGGTCAGTGCCACTATCTTCAACCCATATAACAAAGCCGGTCTCACTACCATCCTGTAGACCTTCCCTTTCACTCTTGTTGATATCCGTCTGTCATAAATCACTCCTGATACTCTTCTCCACCCATTCCACCCTGCCTGCACTCTTTTTCACCTCTCTTCCACTATCCCCATTACTCTGTACTGTTGATCCCAAGTATTTAAACTCATTCACCTTCGCCAACTCTATTCCCTGCATCCTCATCATTCCACTGACCTCCCTCTCATTTACACACATGTATTCTGACTTGTTCCTACTGACCTTCATGCCTCTCCTCTCTAGAGCATATCTTCACCTCTCCAGGGTCTCCTCAACCTGCTCACTACTATCGCTACAGATCATAATGTCATCAGCAAACATCATAGTCCACGGGGATTCCTGTCTAATCTTGTCTGTCAACCTGTCCATCACCATTGCAAATAAGAAACAGCTCAGAGCCGATCCCTGATGTAATCCCACCTCCACCTTAAATGCACCCATCGCTCCTACTGCAGACCTCACCACAGTCACACTTCCCTCGTACATATCCTGTACATACTTCTCTCCCACTCCCAACTTCCTCATACAATACCACAGCTCCTATGGAGGCACCCTGTCATATGCTTTCTCCAGGTCCACAAAGACGCAGTGCAGCTCCTTCTGGCCTTCTCTATAGTTCTCCATCAACACCCTCAAAGCAAACATCGCATCTGTGGTGCTCTTTCTTGGCATGAAACCATACTGCTGCTCACTAACCATCACCTCACTTCTTAACCTAGCTTCCACTACTCTTTCCCATAACTTTATGCTGTGGCTCATTAATTTTATACCCCTGTAGTTACTACAGTCCTGCACATCCCCCTTACTCTTAAATATCGGCACCAGTACATTTCTTCTCCACTCCTCAGGCATCCTCTCACTTTCCAAGATTCCATTAAACAATCTGGTTAAAAACTCCACTGCCATCTCTCCTAAACACCTCCATGCTTCCAGAGGTATGTCGTCTGGACCAACGGCTTTTCCATTCTTTATCCTCTCCATAGCTATCCGTTGCACTTCCTGATTCACTATCTCCACATCATCCAACCTCTTCTCTCTCTCTCTCGTCCTCTTCATTCATAAGCCTTTCAAAGTACTGTTTCCATCTGCTCAACACACTCTCCTCGCTTGTGAGTACGTTTCCGTCTTTATCCTTTATTACCCTAACCTGCTGCACATCTTTCCCAGCCCGGTCCCTCTGTCTGGCCAATCAGTACAGGTCCTTTTCTCCCTCTTTAGTGTCCAACTTCTCATACAACTCATCATACACTTTTTCTTTAGCCTTCGCCACCTCTCTCTTCACCTTGCACCTTATCTCCTTGTACTCTTGTCTACTTTCTGCATCTCTCTGACTATCCCACTTCTTCTTTGCCATCCTCTTCCTCTGTATACTCTCCTGTATGTCCTCATTCCATCACCAGGTTTCCTTTTCCTCCTTCCTCTGTCCAGATGTCACGCCATGCGCCGTTCTTACTGTCACCCTTACTACATCTTACTACATCTGCTGTAGTTTTCCAACTGTCTGGTAACTCTTCACAGCCACCCAGTGCCTGTCTCACCTTCTCCCTAAACTCAACCTTGCAGTCTTCCTTTTTCAACTTCCACCATTTGATCCTTGGCTCTGCCCTCACTCTCTTCCTCTTCTTGATCTCCCAACGTCATCCTACAGACCACCATCCTATGCTGCTTAACTACACTTTCCCCTGCCACTACTTCGCAGTCTTCAGTCTTCTTCAGATCAACTGTTCTGCATAGAATGTAATCTATCTGTGTGCATTTTCCTTCACTCGTGTACGTCACCCAAAGTTCCTCCCTCTTCTTAAAATACATATTCACCACAGCCATGTCCATCCTTTTGGCAAAATCCACTATCCTTTGACCTACTTCATTCCTCTCCTTGACACCATACCTACCCATCACCTCCTCGTCTCCATCGTTCCCTTCACCAACATGCCCATTGAAATCCGCTCCAATCACCACTTTCTGTCCCTTGGGTACACTGTTCATCACTTCATTCAACTCACTCCAAAAATCTTCTTTCTCATCCATTGCACACCCAACTTGCGGTGTATATGCACTAACAACATTCATCATCACACCTCCAATTTCCAGCTTCATAATCATTACTCTGTCTGACACTCTTTTCACTTCCAAAACACTCTTGACATACTGTTCCTTCAGAATAACTCCTACCCCATTTCTCCTCCCTTTCACACCATGATAGAATAATTTGAATCCACCTCCGATCCACCTGGCCTTACTCCCCTTCCATTTAGTCTCTTGCACGCACAATATATCAACCTTCCTTCTCTCCATCATATCGGCTAACTCTCTCCCCTTACCAGTCATACTACTAACATTCAAAGTTCCTACCCTCAGTTCCAATCTCTTTATCTTCCTCGTCTCCTCCTGCCTCCGGACACATCTCCCCCCTCTTCTTCTCCTTTTTCTTCTTCTTCTTCGGCCAACAGTAGCCCAATTTCTGCCAGCACCATGTTGGCTAACAGTACTGGTGGTCGTCGTTGTTAACCCGGGGCTCGACCAATCCAGTATGGAAATTTATACTGTTGTCCGCATATTGATTTGGCAAAGTTTTTTACACCGGATGCCCTCCCTGACGTAACCCTCCCCATTTATCCAGGCTTGGGACCGGCACGAAGAAACACGCTGGTTTGTGCATCCCCTGTGGCTGGGTTGCAGTAAGATGTAAAATAATCCTCAATAATAGTAATCTGAGCACTGTAATGTATATCCTTCAATCCACAGTGTGGACCCAGTTTCCATTACTGAGTTGTAGGGATCAGGAATTGATCCTGGCAGCACAGATCCATCCATCCATCCATTTTCCAACCCGCTGAATCCGAACACAGGGTCACGGGGGGTCTGCTGGTGCCAATCCCAGCCAACACAGGGCACAAGGCAGGGAACCAATCCTGGGCAGGGTGCCAACCCACCGCAGCAGCACAGATCATGATACAGTTATCAAATATGGGTGGGATGCTAGGAAATCGCAGTACACACAACATACAACTATACTCCAACAAGCCAATTTAGAAATTCAAGATACATTTACTTGCATGTTTTGGGTATGTGTGCATTTGGTTTAACATCACATATGTTTTATACTTCATAAATATTTAAAGGTAAAAATTCTTGCCATATGCAGGGTCTTTTTATTGCCCTAGTTTTAAAGTTTATATTTTGGAACCATTTCTATTTATAAATTTAATTATTAAAATCAAACTGTAAATTGTATTTTTTTTTCCTCAAGTAGAAAATTATGTATTGCAGTATGTGGTACCAGTTATATAAGTATACAAGATGTATGATCAGTTGTTTGTTCTTGTTCTCAGACTTGTATTGTTTACTATTTGGGTTTAGTCTGTAGCATGAAAAGTGAAAGTGCGCTTAGCTATTCATACTGTAGTTCGAGTTATTTAAATATTTCCTCTGTGGTATTTAAGATGTGTATTCTTATGTTTATATTTTAGGGAATTTCTATGCAATGTTGTTAGAATTAAGATGGGCAGCTATGAACTTGAGAAAAACAAATCCCAATCTGCAGAAGAGTATTTAAAGGCATTCCTTGAGGCAGAAGTCAAGATGTTGTGGCCTAAAGGTTGGATGCAAGCAAGGTAAAAAAGAATCTGCTGTTATGTTTCAGTACAAAAATATATAAAAGAACTTTAAAATGAAATTAGTGGCAATCTTATTAGATACATATGAAAAAGTTCGGGAACCCCTCATAATTCTTTGGATTTTTGTTTATCACTGGCTGAGCTTTCAAAGTAGCAACTTCCTTTTAATATATGACATGCCTTATGGAAACAGTAGTATTTCAGCAGTGACATTACGTTTATTGGATTAACAGAAAATATGCAATATGCATCATAACAAAATTAGACAGGTGCATAAATTTGGGCACCCCAACAGAGATGTTACATCAATACTTAGTCGAACCTCCTTTTGCAAATATAACAGCCTCTAGACGCCTCCTATAGCTTTTGAGTGTCTGGATTCTGGATGGAGGTATTTTTGACCATTCTTGCATACAAAATCTCTCCAATTCAGTTAAATTTGATGGCTGCCGAGCATGGACAGGCTGCTTCAAATCATCCCATAGATTGTCGATGATATTCAAGTCAGGGGACTGTGACGGCCATTCCAGAACTTTGTACTTCTCCCTCTGCATGAATGCCTTTGTTAATTTCAAACTGTGTTTTGGGCCATTATCTTGTTGGAATCTCCAGCCCTTGCGTAACTTCAACTTTGTGACTAATGGTTGAACATTATCCTGAAGAGTTTGTTGATATTGGGTTGAATTCATCCGACCCTCGACTTTAACAAGGGCCCCCCGTCCCTGAACTAGCCACACAGCCCTCGACCAAAATTGACAGTAGGTAGCAGGTGTTTTTCTTGGAATGCGGTGTCCTCCTTCCGCCATGCAAAGCACTTTTTGTTATGACCAAGCACTTTGTTCCAAAATGAATCTGGCTTGTCTAAATGAGCATTTGCATACAACAAGTGACTCTGTTTGTGGCATGAGTGTAGAAAGGGCTTCTTTCTCATCACCCTGCCATACAGATGTTCTTTGTGCAAATTGTGCTGAATTGTAGAACAATGTACAGATACACCATCTGTAGCAAGATGTTCTTGCAGGTCTTTGGAGGTGATCTGTGGGTTGTCTGTAACCATTCTCACAATCCTGCCCATATGCCGCTCCTGTATTTTTCTTGGCCTGCCAGACCTGGGTTTAACAGCAACTGTGCCTCTGGCCTTCCATTTCCTGATTCCATTCCTTACAGTTGAAACTGACAGTTTAAACCTCTGAGATAGCTTTTTGTAGCCTTCCCCTAAACCATGAGACTGAACAACCTTTGTTTTCAGATCTTTTGAGAGTTGCTTTGAGGATCCCATGCTGTCACTCTTCAGAGGAGAGTCAAAGGGAAGCACAACTTACAATTGACCACCTTAAATACCTTTTATCATGATTGGACACACCTGTCTATGAAGTTCAAGGCTTAGCAAGCTAATCCAACCAATTTGGTGTTGCAAGTAATCAGTATTGAGCAGTTACATGCATTCAGATCAGCAAAATTACAAGGGTACCCACATTTTTACACAGCCAGTTTTTCACATTTGAATTAATTTCATACAACTAAATACTGCTACACTAAAAATCTTTGTTCGGAAAACACCCCAATATCAGATGTTCCTAGAAAATGAAAGACATACCACTGTTATTTTTTTTTGTTGAAAGTAGAGTAAATTATTGTGCAGGCTGAGAGGGGTTCCCAAACTTTTTCATATGACTGTGTATGTCTGTTTTTAATTATCTATCTAGACATTTATACTGTTAATACCCTTGATTTGATGCTGAAAGGTTATAACCTTTTTCATTTCTAAACATGTGTGTGCCTGTCTGTCAGTCTATCTAGATAATAAATGTCTAGATATAGATACAGCAAATGTAATTCTCTTATGAGCAGTGCAAATGGCGATGGGTCTAATTTCTTAAGCAACATCGATAATGTAATCCGTTTAAATTATAAAATACAGAGGACTGCAATGGAAAGTATGAAGGAAGTCAAAAGATGCTGTACTGCTCCCAGACATTAAAATAAGAAAAGGATAGAGTTAAAGACTGAACAGAATGGTTATCTTACATTTTTGCAGGAAGATTTAGATATAGAGAAGAGTATCATAGGTTTACATAAACCTAGGAAAAATTTTGTTACTTACTTTTATTCATTTTTTTAATGTTGTAACTAAATGGTTTGTGTTTTGTAATACTATGTTAAACAATATAAATTATCATGGAATATGTCGACAAAAATAAAGGTTTGTTTTTTGTCCATAAATTTAATCCCAATATAGGATGTTGTTTAAAGAGAGCAGGAGAGCACACAGCCATTTTACCTCTGCACAGTAAGTATTCACATTCTATGTTTTTTAATGATATTTAATTTGAAAGGAATGCAACATTGGACAATTTAAAGCTATGTTCTTAGTACTGTATTAACAGTTTGTCCAATTTAATATCCATGTTACTTGTTAAATGAGGGTTTTAGTGACAACATGCACATTTAGACAGACTACTCCATCCTGTGCTTAGCTCCAGTCTGCAGATATTTCTGGGGAATTCCCAGGTTCTTCCTGACCATTTAAGATTGCAGCTTATAAGAAGAAATATTTTTTGATAACTCCCTTCCCACTAAGAACGTCGGTGTATCCTGTGTTTTGATATACATAGGGAAAATATTTTTTAATGGAACTAGATGAACAGTTGCTACCCTGATTATTCAGTATTCAACTTATACAGAATTGGTAGGAAATTTTATTTTGCATTTTCATTTCTGACCTGATAAGTTCTTGCACTATTAAACTAATGTAGGGTTTGAATCTGCACTTTTGTAGTTAATTACCAATGTTTCTGCATACTGCATTGCCTAATTTTTGGACAAGTAGTTTTCATGTTTTCTGTGAGGCGAAGGCACAGGTACTTTTTTGCAGGACATTTTTTACATCAGTGACTCCATAGTTTCATTATTGTGCCACTCAGAGTACGGTAGCATGGTTAAACTACCAAGAGTGTAGCTCAGTTAAGCTTTAACTAGCCAGGGTTTACTGCAAAATCTTCAATATTATAGCACACTTTTATTGTTATCCTGTTTACATTGTTTTTTATTTTCAACTAACTTGTTTCTTCAGAAATTTTAATTTCTGTTTGTTCTAAACAGAATTTCTTTTTACAGGACCAAAAAGAAAGTTATCACAGCACCTAAAATGAAAATTAAGGTATTTTTTTCTTAAATATCTTAACTTTACCTTTCAAAATTTTTGAGTTCAGATGACAAGGTATTCCTGTTATTTAGGATTAAAAGTGGTTTGTTTTGATAGCGATTACACATGAAAATTATAACTGTTTAATATTTGTCTTTTTTTCCTAATATTACTTGTAGCCGTGCTGTGTTGTAATGTAGTACTCAGTTTTTTATAGTTAGTGAATAATGTGTAACAACTGGATAAGTGTACTTTATGATTCTGTAACATTTCTTACATTTAGTAGCTGCTGCATCAGTTGCAAAGTGATTTTGCACCTGTATTTTCATAGTTAATCTGCTTCTCGCTCAAGTAAAATCTTTAGTTTTACTTTGCCCTGCACTACGGGCTTTGTTCCATAGACCAGTGTTTCTTAAAACTTTTTTTGACTGTGGAAGCCTATACAAAAAAATTTTGATCTGCAGAGAAAAGGAAATTACAAAATATTTGGGTATGTGTCAGTTATGAAAAATAGTTAATCAAGAAAATATTTATGAATATATGCGTACATGGTATATACCATATTTATGCAAAAAGATTTAATAATGAAAACTGTTTCATGATTGTGGTGCCATTGTATGAAACAAATCATCAATATTTGGTATAAGGTTTGTTAAAAGATCTCTTTAATGTACTTTTAAATGTCATATGTTGCCTATTGTGTGATAATTTGTTTTTGTTACAGTCACAGTCAAAAATCTACTTTCACAGTGGTGTAGGAACTTAAATGATTGCTCACTTAAAAATTCACATTCACTACGATTTTTTTTTTTTGCCTAACTAGGGGGCTTCGCCCCCTGCTCGCTTTGCTCGCCAACCCCCGTGTTTGGTTTTCCGGATACACACTTTTAAGATTTTTTTTTCTTTGAATTGTTGCTATTTCATTAGTTTCACTTTTATTTCAGAACTTCTGCAAAAACAATATTTGTAATCTTGCCAGTCCCAATATGCTCAATCTTTTTAATGAGGTCAGGACAGGTTTCTCTGTTTGGAATTTCAGCACAGGCAAAATGATCTACATAATCAGCAGTTAATAATTTTTTTTTTTACAGAGTAAAAAACTAAGAGTTCTGCATTGGACTCCTGTCTGTAAAGTCGTGCTATTTTCCTCTCACAGTTCCAAAAGTACATGGGGTTACCAAGGTCATACCCCAGCTTTTGTCTAGGTTTTTGTACAAGGGCTAGACAGAACGTTTTTGACTCCTGGGGTAAATTTAGCTTTTTAAATAAGCAGACAGATAAATATATATACAGTAATCCCTCGCTATATCACGCTTCGCCTTTCGCGGCTTCATTCCATCGCGGATTTTATATGTAAGCATATTTAAATGTATATTGCGGATTTTTTGCTGGTTCGAGGATTTCTGCGGACAATGGGTCTTTTAATTTCTGGTACATGCTTCCTCAGTTGGTTTGCCCAGTTGATTTCATACAAGGGACGCTATTGGCAGATGGCTGAGAAGCTACCCGGCTTACTTTTCTGTCTCTCTTGCGCTGACTTTCTCTGATCCTGACGTAGGGAGATTGAGCAGGGGGGCTGTTCGCACACCTAGACGATAAGGACGCTAGTCTAAAAATGCTGAAAGATTATCTTCACGTTGCTATCTTTTGTGCAGCTGCTTCCTGAAAGGACATGCTGCACGGTGCTTCGCATACTTAAAAGCTCGAAGGGCACGTATTGATTTTTGATTGAAAAACAAACTCTTGTCTCTCTCTCTCTCTCTCCCTCTCCCTGCTCCTGATGGAGGGAGTGTGAGCTGCCGCCTTCAACAGCTTTGTGCCGCGGTGCTTCGCATACTTAAAAGCAAACAGCCCTATTGATTTGTTTGCTTTCCTCTGTCTTTCTGACAGACTCTGCTCCTGATGCGCACTCCTTTGAAGAGGAAAATATGTTTGCATTCTTTTAATTGTGAGACGGAACTGTCATCTCTGTCTTGTCATGGAGCACAGTTTAAACTTTTGAAAAAGAGACAAATGTTTGTTTGCAGTGTTTGAATAACGTTCCTGTCTCTCTACAACCTCCTGTGTTTCTGCGCAAATCTGTGACCCAAGCATGACAATATAAAAATAACCATATAAACATATGGTTTCTACTTCGCGGATTTTCTTATTTCACGGGTGGCTCTGGAACGCAACCCCCGCGATGGAGGAGGGATTACTGTACACTAACAAAGTAACCAATAAATGCATGTGCGGTAAACTCCGTTTTTGAAATTCTCAAGATTCTTTATTTGTCACATACATAGTTATACAGGACAACACGCAGTGAAATGCATCCTGATCCGCTTATCAAAAACTGCAAAGTTAGAGGAATATCAGTTAGATTAACAAAAAGTCATAGATTGAAAGATAACAGTATAGTAGAACATAATAAATAAGTATAATTATGTGAATAAAGTAGAATTAAGTGTTAGGGTGCAATAGTGTAGTAATTATTGTGCAAAACCAAAGTTAGACTGGTGCATAGTTAAATGAGGCAGTTTGTTTGTTTGTGCTACTGCGATCTTTAGTTTTTTATATTTTCTAATTTTCCTACTTTCATATCCTTTAACTTTCTCCACATGTGTATAGCACATTTTTTTTTGTTTTTTTTGTGAGCCTTTCTAATTTCACTGGTTTCATAGTCTCTAACCTGCTCTGCATGTGTTTAGCGTCAACTTTTGTAAACGTCTTGATGAAGTTCTACTTTGTCATTTTACTCATTGTCTTTTAATTCTGAGCCGTACAGTACAATACATAGAACAGAATAAATCCTCAATACAATATAAAAATAAAAATTCTAGAAGTACAGAGTAGAATTTCACATTAGATGATATTACATAATATGATTTGGATTTGTTTTAAATTCTGGAGACCTCATTCATCAAGCTGCCTCCCCCATTTTGCCATTCCATATCTGAAATAGCGCTAATCCGATGAAAGGACCCCTCATTCCCATGTCCCCATTCATCAGGGATGACTTTACCTTAGGCAGGCAATCTATAATTTAAAGAGATTGTTATTTTCTTGTGAATTGTTACATATGCATTATTTTCACTTTTACTTTAAAAACTTTTGTAAATACAATACTTGTCCTTTATTTTCAGCCACGTGCCTGGTTACATCTCTTTCTTCCCAGACATATAATACTGCTTGTGTTGTGAAGGGTGTTGCGGCTGAACGTACGCTAAGGATATGCCTTTGGATCATTTGCTGTCTTTTTGCTGCTTGCTAGCTGCCTCTTCTGCCTGTTGCATGTCGTTGTTTTAAGAGCTCCGAGCACATGATGCTTCCCTGCCAAAAGCAATCCAACAACTGCTAGATTAGAGGTCTGTTGACTTGTTTTAAATGATGGCTCACTGCCTGGTCTCGTGTGACGTTGTAAAATCAATACCTGTCTTTTATTACTGGCCCGGGCATGTTTGAATTCTTTCTTGCAGGATGTATAACGCTGCTCGAGTTCGGAGGGGGGGGGGGGGGGGGGGGGGTTATAGCTGCTGTCGCGCTGCCCTTTGATCTCTTTAAAGCCTGTACAGCCGCTGTCCTTTTTGCTATGGCCCTGGGACAATCTCTTGGCACCAAGTCTCATGTTTATGGCCCCCGCGAGACGCAACGTGGCAAGTCTCCTTGGTCTCGCGGGTCTTTTAAATGTCTTTCAAGATTATCACGTATCATAGCCTTGCATTTGCTTTCCATTCCAGGATTTAATTTTATATATAGAGAGATATATAGCAAGAAGTTAACTTTTTTTTAAATATAAGATACGAGTAATGATCAGTCACTTTTTCATCAAAATTAAACACAAAAAAAATTTCTCCTGAGTTCCTACTTTGAGAAGCTAGTCTTCAAATTTAACAAATGACATTTGTAAATGATAGATCACAATAGGTTTTAGTTTATTAAAATTGTAATCCTCATTTCTACCTCATTCATTTAGTCAGTTAAGTCTTGACGTCATGAGAGGAGTTGCTTTCAATTCTTTGTATCCAAAGTTTAATTTTCCTCTTTGGGCCTTTAATTTTAATATATTTGTCAAATATTATTTTATGTTTTGTTTCCTGAAGTGGTAAGTTAAACTTTTTCAAAAGCTGAAGTGTGTCTTCAGGGTAACATAACTTTATGTTCTAATATGTATCTTTTTATTGAATTTATTAAAAGCAAGTAACATTCCATATGAACAAGTCAAACATAACAAAATTCAGTTCAACCCCCACCCATGAGAAGGAGAGGAAGGCCATCAGCCAGACTAAAACTTTAAGATTAGAAAAAAGGGAGGAGAATTATTTTTCCCAATAGAAAAGCTTTTTCTAAAATGTTACTGAATAGATCCTGCCAAGTTTTAAAAATGTTTTGAACATATCCACTAAATGAGATTTAGATTTTTTTCCAATTTCAAATAGTATATAACATCACTGACTTTAAACAGGTAGACTAGGATTCCTCCAGTTGATTAAGATAAGTCTATGTGTTAATAGTGAAGTAAAGGCAATTACAGTTTGTTTGTCCTTTTCCACTTTAAGACCATCCGGGACCATCTATTAATGGGTTAGGAATGATTGTGACACCGAGGCTGTCTGATAGGCATTTAAAAATTTTGGTCCAGAATGATGTTAATTTGGTGCACATCCAAAACATATCGCCCAACGTTTGCATGTTGATTCTTGCCCTGGAAACATTTTGGACAATTTTAAACAAGATAGATGTGCTCAATAAAAGATTTTAAGTTGAATAATTGTATGTGTTGCACATGTGGAGCTAGATTGAATTATGTGAATGACTGCCTTACACTACTTAACTGAAATGTTGCGTAAGAGATCCTTTTCCCACTGTATCTGTATACAGAGATCTTTGAAAGGAAAGGGCTTTAAAATGTTTTTATATACAGTAATCCCTCGCTACTTAGATTCACGACTTCGTGGGTTTTTAAATACAAGTGATTGCCCACCTATCACGGAAGTTATGTTCCAGACCCATCAGCAACAGGAGAAAATCTGCGATATAGAAAGACCATATCAATAAACATCTTTATAGTTTAAGCCTTAAAATACCCATCCCACATGCTTTAAACACATGTAAACTTATAAAACACACTTTGTTAACACATATGATATGTGGATGTCGGGCTAAGGATATGAGTAACATCTCACTATTATAAAACGTTTTAACTTCACGCAAGACAAGACAGTGAGACAGGAAAATAGGTGCTGTACAGGCTTTTAAATTATTGACACGCAGAGCGACAAGCAGCACAAAGCCAGCACAAAGTCCACTTCTCCTTAACGTTCATTCAGCTCCCCACCCCCTTGACAATGCAAAGTGGCAGGAGTGTACTGCGCCTCCGGGGAGGGGGGTTTGAGCGAACGTGCATTCAGCCCTCACACACCCCCACTCCTCCTCCTCCTTCTGAATGCGCAGAGCGACAAGCAGGCATTTTGGCAGAAGCAGCACAAAGTCCGTTTCTGCTCAGCGTGAGTTCAGCTACCCCCCTTCACAAAGCGAGTGCAGACACATCGACGTCTGATCGCTGCGTGCAGTGTGCAGTGTTGGTCTGCGGTGTTTAAGAATGTAGAAAGTGTTTAAGAGCATAGGAAGTGTTTATAAGAGTGTGGGAAAGGTTAACAATAGAGTGAGAAAGGTTTATAAGAGTGTGGGAAGGGTTTATAAAGCCTTAAAATATGTGTAAATAATAAAATAAATATAGGTCGCTACTTCGCGGATTTTCACCTATCGCGGGGGGCTCTGGAACGTAACCCCCGTGATAGGTGAGGGATGACTGTATTATGGAAATGTTGTCCGAGTCCTTAAGACTGGTCAATATTTCTTGTGGGATAGAAATAAGTGGGAGGTGAGGAAAATTGGGCTGAATTTGTTTAGAAAAGTTTCTAATTTAGAAATAGTGCAAAGCTTGTGTTGATTGGAAGCTAAATTTGGAGTTAAATTGTTTGTAGGTTGCACAGACATTATATGTGTACAAATATCTAAGTGATTTAATCCTGTGTGTTTTCTAAGTATTAAAAACTGTATACGTTTGAGAGGGTGGAAAAAGGTGGTTATTGTATAGAGATGCCACAGATAAAAGCTTCCCTATCTTTAAGTGCTTCCTACATTGGTTCCATTTTCTGAGTGAATAAAGGACAGTTGGGTTGTTAATATATTGACGATAACTTGTATTTACTGGGGCACAGAGCAAGAAATATAAAGAAGTACTGTAGTATTTTATTTGTATTTCTGACCAAGCCTGTGTGTGTGTTCATCTGTTTGTGTCAATGTCCAGGTTTTTATAGCTTCTATAATTGCCACCCAATAATAAAATTTAAAGTTAGGTAGAGCCATGCCACCTTCTGCTTTAGGTCATTGTAGGGTTGCCCTTTGGATGTGTGGATGGATTTTTTTTAAATCAAAATAAATGAGGTTATGATTGAATCTAATTTCTTAATAAATAATTTGTTAATGTATATGGGGATGCATTGAAATAGAAGCTTAGGAAACATATTTATCTTCACCATGTCAATGCTTCCTGCTAAAGTGAGATGGATTGTAGACCATCTATGCACGTCTTGTTTAAGTTTTTCCATGCAGACAGCAAAATTTTGTTGAAAATGACCTTTATGTTTACTTGTGATTTTTACCCCCAGATATATAAACTGATCTGCGATGATAAAAGGGAAGGTTTTCCAATCTAATGTTGTGTTCTACATAGTTCACTGGAAAAAGCACACTTTTATTCAAATTAATTTTGAGGCCAAATATCTTTTGAAGTTCTGCTAGTGTTGTTAAGGACGGATATAGTGATATTTTCTGTTTGAATCCTTGTCTGATAATCCCTTTCATCTCAGAAGCATGTCAAAAGTGAACAGCCAATTCCTTAATGGACATTGCAAATAGCAGTGGTGACAGGGGGCATCCTTGGCTAGTACCACATTCTAGTTTGAAGTAGTCTGAAATGTTGTTGTTAATACAAAATGAAGCTTCTGGGCTGGTATACAGTAGTTTGATCCATGCACATATGTTTGGGCAAACCCAGATTTCTCCAATATGGTGAAAAGGTTTTTCCAATCAGCCATATCAAATGCCTTTTCTGCATCTAGAAATAATAAGATCTCCGGGGTGTTAGACTTTATGGGTGAATATATTACATTAAAAAGACATCAGAGATTGGAAGCTGAGTGTCTGCTTTTAATGAACCCAGTTTAGTCTTGTGTTATTACCGAAGGAAGCACTTTTTCAATCCTTCTAGCTAGAACTTTGGAGAGTATCTTAACATCATTATTCAGAAGTGAGATTGGTCTGTATGCTTCACAATTGTTCCTTATTTTTCTTAGGAAAGACAGGAATTAATGCTTGGTGAAAAGTTTGAGATAGAATTTTATTGTCTCTGGCTTCTATAAATGTTGCTAATAAAAGGGAATCTAACTTAAATTTTATTGTCTCTGGCTTCTATAAATGTTGCTACTTAAAGGGAAGCTAACTTAATTGAAACGGTTGCATAAATTTGTCAGGGTAACCATCAGGGCCTGCTGCTTTCCCACACTGAAGTGAGCTTATAGCTTTCTAGTAATTCTGAGAGTGTAAGAGGTTTATTTCTCTGCATTGAGAATATCTAGTTTTTATTCCTCTGCATTGAGAGTATCTAGTTGTGGTATGTGTAATGCATCAGAATTGCATTAGATTGTGTCTTCTTTAAACTGAGTAGAATATAAGGAGTTATAGTAGTCTCTAAATGTATGCATTATATTTTTTATGGTCAATGATTTTGACTCCATCTATGTTGGTAATTACCGATGCTGCACTGCGAACTTCTGCTTGTGGATTTGTGGAGCTAAGCTCTTATTAGCTTTATCTCTGTGTTCATAATAATGATGTAGTGATTTAAAAATCCAAGGTGTTCTGTTTCTTTTGCTGTCAAGAGGTTGAGTTCTGATTGCAAAGCCTGTCTTTTCCTGTAAAGTTCCTCATTTGGGAACCTGGCATTTTCTTTTTCTATTCTGGTAATTTCACTGATTAACTCTGATGCCTTCTTGGTTTACAATTCATTTTTATGGGAGAGATACAAAATAATGCCCTCTTAAAATGTTTTAGAGTTCCCCAGAGTATTCCTGCAGAGACCTCTGAGGATGTATCTGTCTCTGGAAAAAAATCAATTTGCTTGAATATAAATTCTATACAGTTCTCGTCAGAAAATAACTAGAGGGTTAAACGGCAGCTGCGAAGACAGTAATGTGGGACATAATGATTTGAGCTCCCATGATCAGAGGGGCATGTCGGAGATAACAGTAGCGTCATACTTGCAAGATTTGATTGTTAGCAAAAATCATTATCTTAAAATAAATAATCGATTCTTGAGTAACGATGTACTGGTGAGAAGAAGGAATATGCTTTTGAGTTTGGATTTAGAAATCTGAAAGGGTTCTGATGAGTTATGATCAATTACAAACTGTGTAATTGTTTTTACAGTGTTAGATGTTATTGCCCCGTGAATGAAGAACTATCCAGGTCTGGATTTAAAACACAGTTAAAGTCTCCTGCCATTATAATTTTATGAATGTTTTACATTAAAGGACAGAGCCGGTTTATACTACCTTAGAAGGCTGGTGTCCTTCAACATCTGCAATAAGATGCTGCAGATGTTCCTATCAGACAGTTGTGGCGAGCACCCTCTTCTACGCAGTGGTGTGCTGGGGAGGCAGCATTAAGAGGAAAGACGCCTCACGTCTGGACAAAACTGGTGAGGAAGGCAAGCTCTATTGTTGGCATGGAGCTGGACAGTTTAACATCTGTGGCAGAACGAAGGGCGCTCAGCAGGCTCCTATCAATTATGGAGAATCCACTGCATCCACTTAATAGTATCATCTCCAGACAGAAGAGCAGCTTCAGCGACAGACTGCTGTCACTGTCCTGCTCCACTGACAGATTGAGGAGATCGTTTCTCCCCAAAACTATGCGACTCTTTAATTCCATCCGGGGGGGTAAACGTTAACATTTAACATTATACATAGTTATTGTCTGTTTTTCACCTGCATTATTATCATTCTTTAATTTAATATTATTTATTGTATCAGTATGCTGCTGCTGAAGAATGTGAATTTCCCATTGGGATTAATAAAGTATCTGTCTGTCTGTCTGTCTGTCTGTCTGTCTGTCTGTCTGGAATGGATGCAAATACTGTATATATTGGATGAAGTCTCTATCATCCACATTGGGTGCATAGTTATTTATCAAAATCACTTTACGATTAAATAAATTACCCATAACGATCACATATTACCCTTCAGAATCAGATACTACATCTGGTGCCACCAATGAGATTGTTCTGTGTATTATTAAGATTCCCACACCTCTAGTTCTCCTTGTATAGCTGGAGTGAAATATTTGGCTAGTCCAATTTCTTTGCAACCAGAACTGGTCCTTTCTTAATAATGGGTCTTCTGTAAAAATACTATCTCTTTAACTTATGATTGAGGCCTTTGACATTCCAGCTCACAAAGTTCACTGTTTGGTCATAGAGACATTGTTTCAGAACTTTTTTTGACATTTTGTAGTCTTAAATTAAAGGTGTACATTATTACATATATCACTTTAACCTTAATTTCCAATTTTGTCAGGGAGTTATTGCCATGAAGACTATTGTTGTTTTGGCACTTATAAGTGCTGGGGTAAAAGGAAAGATTAGATTCTTTCTCTCCTCAGCCCCCCCTGCCCCCCATTTTGCCTCCCCACGTGAGGCTAGATCACACTTAACAAAGTTCCAGTTCTCTGACATACCTAGAGACAGAGCACGTTTAAAATTAAACAATCCCCCCAGGAGAGCTATAGAATGATTAAAGTAGACATGTCTATTGGCAATACAGTCCAAATACTATAAAACCAGAATAGTAATTGTAAAAAATAGCCAGGAGAAAACTGAATGTATAATTAGGGCTACAGTCTCCTATGAATGGACCACAAATGTAGGTAAAATCTTCTTTGTCTTGCCGGGATACAATGTGACTCATGATCATATTTCAAAAAGTGTCAGGATTCATTTTCTTAGTTCTTGTTCTGCTTCATCCGTCAGCTGTTGAAGGTGAGAAATCAGGAAAAATATGAATGCAGTTATTTTCTATTATAATCTCTTGTTTCAGTCTGACAAGTGACATCAAATTTAGTTTAAATTGTAATTTGTCAAAACGTACAATAAGAGTTCTAGGTTTTGAGGCATTCGATCCAAGTTTGCTGTAAATTGCTGATATCTCGGTGTCTAATTTTAAAGTCCTCTCCAATCATTTTAGAGAATAGTTCAGCTATGAATTTCACTGGGTTTGGACTTTCACAGTTTTCTGGGAGACCTTTGATTCTGATATTATTCCTTCTGTATACCTCTCTTAGTGCAGTTAGTCTGTCTCCAAGCACTTTACAGTCGGAATCTGCAGTCGTTGCTTTTTCATCAGAGGTAGATGCCAGTTGTTCAACTATTTCAATATGAGTCATGAACGTTTGCTTAACGTTTTCAAACTGAGCACCAAGTGCTCTAAATGTATTCTTAAACTTACTCGCACTTTCCTGTATTTATTCCTCAGTTTTTTCTAACATGACTTCAAGTGATTACTTACAGTAAATGTTTCTCCTAGTCTTTAATATCCTGAAGCAGTTCTCATTTGTCTTGGCTTTGTCCTTTATATCTTGTCTTATATCCTGTATGTCCCCCCTGAGAGTAGTAGTTATTGCAATAATCATTGCAGTGATCCTTACCTTCAGCTCGGACTGTTCATTTCAGTCTTTACGTGCAGAGTAGTAAGCCCAGTTGGAGTCGGTGCCGCTGACTCGCGGGGAATAGTTGACAGTGAGGATAGTGAGGCCATGCTCATTTCCAATGAACCTTCTGGAATCGATGAGTTCTCCTGGCCCGACTTGCAGTTTTGCTCTTGACTGGAGCCGATGCTGCAGCGTTCAGTCCCCGGAGATCTATTCATTCACATATTTGTTCCAGCTCAGTCTCTGGCAGGCTGTACCTTGAACTAGAACTTGAGGCCTGTTTAGACTTGGATGAAGCTTCATCTGTCTTTTCCATTTCTTTCTCAGCCTTTTTTCTGGTACTCATGCTTCTATGTACTTGCATTTACTTTTATTAAAGTCCTTTGGGTTCAGTAAATGTAGGATACCTCATGATGATAGTAAAAAAAAAAGTAACACTGCTACTAATCTCCGAAATTGAGGAGACCCAAATCTGTCCAATATGTATCTTTGAAGAATTGCACAGTATCAGTTTTTATTTGATAGGAATTTAATTATTTCTGCTCTTAGATCATCACAATGTTGCTTCACAAAAACAGCAAAACATCTGCATGTAATAATAAAAGAAAAAATATATATCTTGAGTTATTTAATAATAATGGTAATAAAATGAAAAAAATATCTTAGTAAATTAATATGTTAAGTTTAGTTAATGCACACAATTAGATGCATGATGGCAAATGCAACATTGCATGCATCAAACGACAGAAGACATTTAGTAACTATTATAACAGATAGTGGAACCTCTAATTTTATGGTTTGGGTAAGCTCATATCAGTGCAACAGTAAGCAATTGCTGCTGTACATCATCTTTACAAATATTCACAATTTATTGTTTCCCATTTTCCAATTTTCAAGACTTTACTGTAAACCAGTAAGTCTGTTACTTCCAGATACACGCATGTCCTGAGTGAGTGTGTTGGATGTCTGGGACTTTTTAATATCATGTATAATTTGTGGGTTTTTTTGTGAGTTGTCAGTTGCAGATGGAGTGCATGTTTTCTTGCAGTATGTTGATATGTACATGCAAAGGCATAATAGTAGATTGAGGGATGCTACTACTGTTTGTTATGTTTTATATTTATATTTTGTTTGTATTTTTGTGTTTATTTTTTCTGCAGGATCCATTTGTGAAACTGGAAAGGAAAATCATCCCTTTAATGAATACCTCTGTTTCACAGTCTGGAAGTACACTCATGCAAGGCACATGTGCCAGTCCACTTACATCTGTGGGCTCATTCATTTCGGCAACAACAGTTGTGCCCAACACAAGTAGCACAGCCAACCCTCACTCTTTCAGCATGGATGATTCCCTCGATGAAGATCTGATACACAATCCTCCGTCCCTGGAAGCTGTTTCAGAAGAACTGGCAGCTCTAAATAGTGCTGCAAGGGGTAGCCCTGATTTTAATTTCCCCCTGGTGTCCAAATCAATGAGTGAAGTAAAACCAATATTAAAACCTACTGAGGAGACCAAAGAATTTGACAAACGCCATAATTGCTACTTCAGCTGTAATAGCATCAACACCATCATCATCGCAGTCTCCTTTAAACCTCTTAGCTGAACAGGCTTTAGCTCTTGGGCAGCTTTCTCAAGATAGACAGCCTGAAAACCATTCAGGTCCACTGCTGGTTGGCTTCAAAGGACTTCTGAATCAGCCAAGCAGCAAAAATCTTTCAGAAAACCATCATGCCAAACACAAGAATCTTGGTTTGCAACGAACAAGCCAAACTATTTCACCTGTGCAAGTCTCAAAGCCTCAGACCTTTTCATCAGACCTCTCCACAACAGTTTAACATCAATAAATTACAGAACTCTCAGACAAAGGCATCCAAACTGCTTCAGCAATGTGCCACTTTGCAGCAAGCTAAAAGTGCAAAAACACAGACATTTCATGGCTCTGCTGCAATCTCTGCCAAACAATGTTCAAGCTGCTGTTAGTGCCCCTAAAATCCTTTCTTCCCAGTCATCTTCAGTTCTTTATACGTCAAAGCATTCCTCTGTTGGTTCTTCAAATCAGTCTTACAAGACAACATTTTCATTGAGTTCTTTGTCAAAACCTACTATTCCTTCCAGCAGCCCTCATACACAGTGCCTCTAGTAACCAGACATCCCTCTCCAGTGGCCTGCTCACAAGCAGAAAAGCCTCCTTCGCCAAGTCAAAGTGCAAGCTTACAGTCACAGACTTCCACTGTACAAAAGCCTTCAGTTTCCAGAAGCTTACACTGGTTGCTCCTCCAGGAGGTGTAAACGGAGAGTCTACTGCTGGTACACAGGGGGTTGCTAGACTACTTACTTCTTCCCTCAAGCCAGTGGCAGTGAGCAGCTGCTCAACACCCTCTCAGGCAGCATCGGTAAGTTAAACACCGCAACAATGTACTACTCTTTAATAATGTGTAAATTTTAACTATTAAGGATAAAGAAGAGGTTTTGAATGTGTATTTACACTTGGAGGTTAACTTTGGTCTCTTGCTTTTGGACTTTTTTTTCCCCCCTGACACTAATCATTTAAAGGAATTTGGGTGATGTCATAAGGGGTTTATAAAAAAATTTTATATGTACAAGTGTACAAAATACAACCAGTAAATCTGCCTCTGTTTTTCTGTTTTATGTGAAGATCTCATCATGGTATTTGCAGGGTCGTCTTAATAGCATTATAGGCCCCCGGACAAAGCAGTGCCCTGGGGCCCCTACTTACACAAGTCACAACATACATAGATTAACATGGAGCCTCTATGCTCCTGGGGCCCCCGGGCAACTGCCCAGCATGCTGATGCGTTAAGACGGCCCTGGGTATATGCTGTATCCAAACATTATTGTTCACTTTTACATTTCTAAAATCTGTGATGTACTAGTGCCCCATCCAGGGTTTTCATCTTAGACTCATTGTGGCTAGAATGGAAACCAGCTCCCTAAGGCTGAACTGGACACACATATTAGGTATTGGATGGATGTCTAAAAAATATTAACTGTCCTGGGAATATGCACATCCAGCCCATGCAAAGGGGACTAGATTTGTCTGTTTGACCCTGCTTTTTATTGTTATATTAAGTACATAAAAATTAGCTTTTTGTATTTTTGTGTGTAGATATGATTTATCAAAGCTTTATCTTTCAGCTGAAAATCAAACATGACTTTGCAGAGAGCACACCCTTAATTGTTGTTTGCAGCAAATTGAGGCAGTTCAAAGAATTTGGCTAATAGTTCTCCATTAAAATTGAAATCAAATGTTTACTGCTAGATATTAAAGTATATTTGTATTTTTTGCCTCTAGTATGACTGCAAAAATGTTTTTTACTGGATAGTAGAGATGCCTCAATTTTCCAAAGAGAGCAGCTATCTAAAATAAGAATTAGTTAAGTGATTAATTCACAAAAGAATAAAGCATTAAAGTGAATTTTCAAAATTGACACTCTAAGTTATCCATGACACAATCACTCACCTTTAATCTTTAAATATGTAATGTAGTACTTTCAACATGAATACTAAGGAAATCCTAATCTCTCTGTACTTTTAATGCACAAGTCTTTCATTACAGCCCTCCAACAAATTATTGCCCCAATGGAAAAGTTTGTAATAGTAGCTACTACTATGTTTTTTGATGCTTTTAAATATCTTCTATAGTTATGTTACAGCCTTATTCCAAAATGGATTAAATTCATTTTTTTCCTCAGAATTCTACACACAACACCCCATACTGACAACGTGAAAAAAGTTTACTTGAGATTTTTGCAAATTTATTAAAAATAAAAAAATTGAGAAAGCACATGTACATAAGTATTCACAGCCTTTGCCATGAACCTCGAAGTTGAGCTCAGGTGCATCCTGTTTCCCCTGATCATCCTTGAGATGTTTCTGCAGCTTAATTGGGGTCCACCTGTGGTAAATTCAGTTGGTTGGACATGAGTTGGAAAGGCACACACCTGTCTATATAAGGTCCCACAGTTGACAGTTCATGTCAGAGCACAAACCAAGCATGAAGTCAAAGGAATTGTCTGTAGACCTCCGAGACAGGATTGTCTCGAGGCACAAATCTGGGGAAGGTTACAGAAAAATTCTGCTGCTTTGAAGGGTCCCAGTGAGCACAGTGGCCTCCATCATCCGTAAGTGGAAGATGTTCGAAACCACCAAGCCTCTTCCTAGAGCTGGCCGGCCATCTAAACTCAGCGATCGGGGGAGAAGGGCCTTAGTCAGGGAGGTGCCCAAGAACCCGATAGTCACTCTGTCAGAGCTCCAGAGGTCCTCTGTGGAGCGAGGAGAACCTTGCAGAAGGACAACCATCTCTGCAGCAATCCACCAATCAGGCCTGTATGGTAGAGTGGCCAGATGGAAGCCACTCCTTAGTAAAAGGCACATGGCAGCCCGCCTGGAGTTTGCCAAAAGGCACCTGAAGGACTCTCAGACCATGAGAAAGAAAATTCTCTGGTCTGATGAGACAAAGATTGAACTCTTTGGTGTGAATGCCAGGCATCACGTTTGGAGGAAACCTGGCACCATCCCTACAGTGAAGCGTGGTGGTGGCAGCATCATGCTGTGGGGATGTTTTTCAGCGGCAGGAACAGGGAGACTAGTCCGGAAAAAGGGAAAGATGACTGCAGCAATGTACAGAGACATCCTGGATGAAAACCTGCTCCAGAGCGCTCTTGACCTCAGACTGGGGCGACGATTCATCTTTCAGCAGGACAATGACCCTAAGCACACAGCCAAGATATCAAAGGAGTGGCTTCAGGACAGCTCTGTGAATGTCCTTGAGTGGCCCAGCCAGAGCCCAGACTTGAATCCGATTGAACATCTCTGGAGAGATCTTAAAATGGCTGTGCACCGACGCTTCCCATCCAACCTGATGGAGCTTGAGAGGTGCTGCAAAGAGGAATGGGCGAAACTGGCCAAGGATAGGTGTGCCAAGCTTGTGGCATCATATTCAAAAAGACTTGAGGCTGTAATTGCTGCCAAAGGTGTATCGACAAAGTATTGAGCAAAGGCTATGAATACTTATGTACATGTGATTTCTCAGTTTTTTTATTTTTAATAAACTAGGGGGCTTTGCCCCCTGCTCGCTTTGCCTGCCAACTCCCGTATTTGGTTTTCCGGATACACACTTTTAAGATTGTTTTTTCTTTGAATTGTTGCTATTTCATTAGTTTCACTTCTGTAAAAACAATGTTTGTAATCTTGCGAGTCCCAATATGCTGAATCTTTTTAATGAGGTCAGGATAGGTTTCTCTGCTTGGAATTTCAGCATAGACAAAAACGATCTACATCATCAGCATTTAATAATTTTTTTTTTACAAAGTAACAAAGTAAGTAGAGTTCTGCATTGGACTCCTGTCTGTAAAGTCGTGCTATTTTCCTCTCACAGTTCCAAAAGTACATGGGTTTACCAAGGTCATACCCCAGCTTTTGTCTAGGTTTTTGTACAAGGGCTAGACAGAACGTTTTTGACTCCTGGGGTAAAGTTAGGTTTTTAAATAAGCAGACAGATAAATATATATACATTAACAAAGTAACCAATAAATGCATGTGCGGTAAACTTCGTTTTTGAAATTCTCAAGATTCTTTATTTGTCACATGTATAGTTATACAGGACAACACGCAGTGAAATGCATCCTGATCCGCTTATCAAAAACTGTGCAAGTTAGAAGAATATCAGTTAGATTAACAAAAAGTCATAGATCGAAAGATAACAGTATAGTAGAACATAATAAATAAGTAAAATTATGTGAATAAAGTAGAATTAAGTGTTAAGGTGCAATAGTGTAGTAATTATTGTGCAAAACCAAAGTTAGACTGGTGCATAGTTAAATGAGGCACTTTGTTTGTTTGCGCTACTGCGATCTTTACTTTTTTATATTTTCTAATTTTCCTACTTTCATATCCTTTAACTTTCTCCACATGTATAGCGCCAACTTTTCTAATTTCACTGGTTTCATAGTCTCTAACCTGCTCTGCATGTGTTTAGCGCCAACGTTTGTAAACATCTCTATGAAGTTCTACTTTGTCTTTTACTCACTGTCATTTAATTCTGAGCCGGATTGGACGTGCTTTTTTTTCAATTCCACTTGTTCCGGGCTGATAATTACTTTCCTTATTTTCTGAATTTGCACCTGGTTTATTCTTTTTTGCTCTTTTTTCTGTCCAACACATTTGAGTCTCTTTTCTCCGTGCTTTTCTTTCTTCTTCGTTTAATCGTCGACGTTTCATTTCTACCCTATTCATTTCATTTCTGCCCTATTCATTTCTACCGTATTGACCTTATACACTTTATATGCACTGAGAGCCCTGGAGCTGTGTGTACTGCATGACTGCCTTTACACTACTGATTTGTTTTTTTTTTTTTGATATTGCTTGTAAGTAGGGTGTGTCTTGCAAGACTCTCGTTCTATGTTCCCATGAGACGCACCGTGGCAGGTCTCTTTCGTCTCGCGGGTCTTTAAATTATCTTCCGAGAAAGATCACGTATCGTAGACTATCAGGACAGGGGACAGGATTTCTTTTTTATAATAGATAGATAGATAGATAGATTTGCAAAAACCTCAAGTAAACTTTTTTCACGTTGTCATTATGGGGTGTGTTGTGTGCAGAATTCTGAGGAAAAAAATGAATTTAATCCATTTTGAAATAAGGCTGTAACATAACAAAATGTGGAAAAAGTGATGCGCTGTGAATACTTCCCAGATGCACTGTAACTTTCTTTCAAAGGAGCGTTTAAAAAAGGAGGATTGAAACTCCTCAATAGGTTGTCGGAACACTCAAAAGGAGTGCTTTTAAAATGATGCACTAATCTCACTAATCCTGTTTATTTCATAAACAGAGAAAATAAGTTAAAGCTTGTAAGAAAACACTTATTTTTATACTGTCTGCCGTAAAGCAATGGATATGTATCTCAAGGGATTTTTTAAAATACAAAGAAATTATTCTGAGCTCTAGAAGGTATGTATAATTTATGCCAAGTTTAGTCAAAATCAAAAATGGTGATGCACAGACCATTTGTTGAATTAAAATTGAATGAACCAAAACCTTTTGAAACATTAAGGGCATTATTCAGTGGAAGCAGTCTCTCTGCATGTTAAATTTGTATACAATTCATATAAGCACTGAATAATCTTAAAAACCTTTTGATAGAATGCATTTTAATTCATAGCTATACTGCTGTAGTAATAATGCACTTATAGTTAAGGCTATAACATTTTAATATTATGGTTTTCCTTTTTTCTTGTTTTATTTTGTGTTTTTTTAAGTCTCTGAAGAACACCACTGGGACATCTGTTCTGTCCAGCTCTCAATCTCTGAGCCTTCTCTCACCTTCCTTCACCACAACTGGTCAGAAGTTGGCACCAGGAACACTTGGTATTTTGCCAGGGATTGTTCCCATGCACACATTCAGCTTTCCTGTTATATCATTTGGTTCAGACTCTAGTGCAGCAACAGGAACAAAAGATGCAATTGTGACAGGGCCTGCACCAGGGACATTCCACCATGGGCTAGCACACAGTAGGTTTTAGTTTCTATGGCAAGTGAAGAAAATTGCTTTTTCCTTTTTCCTAGTATTTATGGTTAAGTGAGCTGCTGCTGCTGCTTTTTTAGACAGTTGTGTTCCTTTGATTGGTTTCTGTGTTTGAATACTGAGTGGTTTACCCTTTTGCATGACTCATCTGTCTTATTTATGTCAGCTGTCCCTTGTTTGTAGCATTTCATATTTGTTTCATTGCTTTTCCAAACATAATTTTTTATATTTGTCCATGTAAATGGTACATTAGGCAAGGGCTGGACTTATGAAACGCTTAAAATTCTTTTCTCTTCCTGCATGTGCTTCAGGGTTCTGGGAAACTTTATTCTTCCACTTTTTAGCACTTGTTTTTTTCTCCTCTTCCTGTAGGTATTTTTGCTGGTCTGCACTCTAGTTCTCACCATACAACGCAACTTCCAAAATCCAATTTGTCCACACATTTACAGCAAAGTTTACAAGGTAATTTTGCCATTGCACACCATTCCATTGTGTCATCCTGTTTTTGTGTGAACATGTGCTTAGTATTCCATTACACATTGGAGAGCTTTCAAATATTTAACAATACTCATTTCTGTTTTACTTAAAAAGGAGCACTTGGCACATTTATCTTCTATTACTGTTATATTGTAAACTTAGTAATTGAGTTATTTTATGTTGTTGTTTTTTTTTTTTTGCCAAATCTCCTTAGCATTCTTGTTCTTCGTATCTACTACTCCTTAAGACAGTACCCAGAATATATGTTTGCTGTTTCTACTGTTATATGTTCAGCTTGTTAATTGACTTTTCTAAATTGACCATGCATGAGTATAGTATGTTTGTGTGAGTGTGTCCTGCAGTGGATTGGCTCCCAATGACCCTTTGTTGTGTTAACAGCTACATTCTATAATTTTGAATGTCAAATTTATTTTTTCACAGTCATAGTGTGCATTCATTTAACTCAGATTTATTGTTAAATTATGCATCCATCCATCCATTATCCAACCCGCTATATCCTAACTACAGGGTCACGGGGGTCAGCTGGAGCCAATCCCAGACAATAGGGAGCAAGGCAGGAAACAAACCCCGGGCAGGTCGCCACCCCACCGCAGGGCATGCGTGCACACACACACACACACACCCACACACCAAGCACACACTAGGGACAATTTAGAATCACCAATGCACCTAACCTGCATGTCTTTGGACTGTGGGAGGAAAGCGGAGTAATAAATTATGTATAATTATTATTTAAATTAGTAAATTAAAGAACAAACACATTTACCCCAATGGCTTACAATGAGTGTTGATAAGCCAGTTGAGCAAATGAGAAATAAAGGCTTACTAGATACAGCCACTTTGAAGACAACAATATTCCCAAGCATTGACTGACATCTTGCGATTGCACATATATTGGAAATATGTATATCTATATAATTAAAAAAAAATGTTTAATTTTTCTCAGATTCCACTATTGTTAAAGAAGTCCTCTTCACTTCATTCCTTGTCTCCCCTCACATTAATTTTTCACCCCAGGGGTTTAGATTCTTATAGCTCATTTTGTAAATGGTGTTGCTTTGCTCCTATTTTAGAGATTACAGTGCAGGTCATACTTTTTTCTCTTGAAATTTGTGTTTAATTTACATCATTGTTATATTAAATTATGAAAATGAGAAAACATTTAACATTGTTGCCAAACCATATCTATATGAGCAAGAATATACGAATATAAAGCTATAACGGGTTAAAGATAAGAGATAAAGGATATATTATTAGAGAGAGAGACAGGGTGAAATGTGAGGGACGTTCAAAAAGTTTCTGTACTTTTATATTTTCGTTGGAAGCAGTGAAGGCGGGAGGAAATTGGGCATTAAAAAGTTGGTACAATGCTGGGAAAATTGCATCGCAAATGAAGGTGACTATGTAGAAAAGTGAGGTGACGTGTTTTTGAAATTCCTAATAGGGTTAAAAAAAAAATGCAGAAACTTTTTGAACATCCCTTATACAGTGCATCCAGAAAGTATTCACAGCGCATCACATTTTCCACCTTTTGTTATGTTACAGCCTTTTTTCAAAATGGATTAAATTCATTTTTTTCCTCAGAATTCTGCACACAACACTCCATAATGACAACATGAAAAAAGTTTACTTGAGGTTTTTGCAAATTTATTAAAAATAAAAAAACTGAGAAATCCCATGTACATAAGTATTCACAGCCTTTGCTCAATACTTTGTTGATGCACCTTTGGCAGCAATTATAGCCTCAAGTCTTTTTGAATATGATGCCACAAGCTTGGCACACCTATCCTTGGCCAGTTTCGCCCATTCCTCTTTGCAGCACCTCTCAAGCTCCATCAGGTTGGATGGGAAGCGTCGGTGCACAGCCATTTTAAGATCTCTCCAGAGATGTTCAATCGGATTCAAGTCTGGGCTCTGGTTGGGCCACTCAAGAACATTCACAGAGTTGTCCTGAAGCCACTCCTTTGATATCTTGGCTGTGTGCTTAGGGTCGTTGTCCTGCTGAAAGATGAACCGTCGCCCCAGTCTGAGGTCAAGAGCGCTCTGGAGCAGGTTTTTATCCAGGATGTCTCTGTACATTGCTGCAGTCATCTTTCCCTTTATCCTGACTAGTCTCCCAGTTCCTGACGCTGAAAAACATCCCCACAGCATGATGCTGCCACCACCATGCTTCACTATAGGGATGGTGCAAGGTTTCCTCCAAACGTGACACCTGGCATTCACACCAAAGAGTTCAATCTTTGTCTCATCAGACCAGAGAATTTTCTTTCTCATGGTCTGAGAGTCCTTCAGGTGCCTTTTGGCAAACTCCAGGCGGGCTGCCATGTGCCTTTTACTAAGGAGTGGCTTCCGTCTGGCCACTCTACCATACAGGCCTGATTGGTGGATTGCTGCAGAGATGGTTGTCCTTCTGCAAGGTTCTCCTCTCTCCACAGAGGACCTCTGGAGCTCTGACAGAGTGACCATCGGGTTCTTGGTCACCTCCCTGACTAAGGCCCTTCTCCCCAGATTGCTCAGTTTAGATGACCGGCCAGCTCTAGGAAGAGTCCTGGTGGTTTCGAACTTTTTCCACTTACGGATGATGGAGGCCACTGTGCTCATTGGGACCTTCAAAGCAGCAAAATTTTTTCTGTAATCTTCCCCAGATTTGTGCCTGTCGACAATCCTGTCTCGGAGGTCTACAGACAATTCCTTTGACTTCATGCTTGGTTTGTGCTCTGACATGAACTGTCAACTGTGGGACCTTATATAGACAGGTGTGTGCCATTCCAAATCTTGTCCAGTCAACTGAATTTACCACAGGTGGACTCCAATTAAGCTGCAGAAACATCTCAAGGATGATCAGGGGAAACAGGATGCACCTGAGCTCAATTTCGAGCTTCACGGCAAAGGCTGTGAATACTTACGTACATGTGCTTTCTCAATTTTTTTATTTTTAATAAATTTGCCAAAACCTCAAGTAAACATTTTTCACGTTGTCAGTATGGGATGTTGTGTGTAGAATTCCTAGGAAAAAAATGAATTTAATCCATTTTGGAATAAGGCTGTAACATAACAAAATGTGGAAAAAGTGATGCGGTGTGAATACTTTCCGGATGCACTGTATGTGCAGCCTGAAACTACAGCGAAGCTTAGGACAACTGGAGGTTGGTGGTGCACATGTCAAATATAAAATGTTGCGCACAGAGGATGAATTCCTTTGTTCTGTGGAATAAACCCCATACTCTTCAGTTTGATTAAGTGGGTTTAAGGAAGTTATGTGCTAATACATTAATTGGGCTAATTTGGAGTTGTCTTTTGAGGGTTCCTGTTATAGACTGGTATCCTGTCCAGTTTTTGCTCCTGCATTGTGCCTAATGTTGCAAACATAGTTACCTGCATTCTGCAACCCTAAATTGGCTAAGTGGGTTAGGAGAGAGTTTTTCAATATTACAGGGCTGGGGGCATGTGATCCTTGACCGCTACAGTGGCGATAGATTTGGATAGCTACCAAATGCTATTAGCAGCCCTGTCAGATCATTCATTTTGAAAGCAGATTCCCCAGCCCCCCAATAGTTAATTGTGTAAGATGCAATGGTGACTGAAAATTATATTTTATCAATGGATTTAACCAGATATTTTTAACATCCCTCTTCTGTCTTTTTGTCATAATCAATGAAGAGCTAATGGAATAATTGGCAGCAGTGAATGGCAAGACAGGAAATTGTGATCTTTTGTGAGAAAAGAAGCATTTTGAAAAGTCACAATTTATACAGCTTGACGTTACACTAACTGGAAAGAGATGGCTCTGCAGTTCCAAACATAAGCAAATGCAGGAAAAATACATACATTTCTTGAAAAAGGCTTAGATGTCTTAAACAAACTGATGTTTGACAGCATCATTTAATACTTCACTGTTGCATGAACACGAAAAACGATACATCCTCAGAAAATTTTGAAAGTAAAAATGTATCATATTGCCCAGCCCTACATTAGGGTGGCCTGTTTACTGACTCCAGCATATTCAATTTTTGTATTCAATTTGTACTTTTTTTCTAAATTCATTTGCTTTTCTATTTCAAAACTTGCCATTTCATTCACAGGTGTGTAAAGGCAGACATGCACCCATGCTGTGAATACACTTCTGTGAACAAAGATTATGTTTAATCACTGTACAAAATAATTCCTGATCATTTTTTAATATAGAAATGTCAGCTTTTTAAGAATTTTGCTGAGCATTACATTAATTTTACATTTTTTATACTTGAAACTGGCCATTCATAAAGGAAAAGGTTATTGTTTTGCAAATCTAAGTGATTTCTTCCAGCATATGTTAATTTGCCACATGAAATTGTGTTCTAAAGTGAAGCAGTTTGTGTTCATTTTAAAGTGGAGGTGAAGGGTACCAAGGTCCAAACTTGAAAACTTGCAGAATATGACAACTTTGAAGTAAAGGTTTTGATTTACAAATAAATGCCCTCCAAGTTTCTGAGACAAAAGTAAACGGGGAAATAAGAAATGTTATCACAGACTCTTGGTGCTGTTTTCCTGAGGTAAGGATATGCTTTCAGTGTGTGTCATGGCCTGAGTTCAGACACCCACCATCAAATTTTGTCTCTGAATTCTGTTTTTTGATATTTATGTTCTGCCATTTCTTGTAACAACAAACAGGTTCATGCTCATATCATGATATCATGTAATCATTTTTTTCAACCATCAGTGTTGTTATTTTATATAGCCTGTGGAGGGAGATTCATGCCAAGTGGCAGCCTGTTGGTGAAGAGCACACATAAGAGTTTATTGTATCATTGTACTTTGTCCACATAACAGTAAATCACACTGAACTGATTACAGTACATTGTATTTTTTGTAAAAAGCCTTACATTTTTTCAAAGGGCCAAGCCAAGTGCACGTCAACACCATGTTCACAGGGCCAGCCAGCACTCCCCATTTATGCACTTTTAATGGTGTGTTTTGTGCATGCATAATAAAGAAAATATTGAGAAAATGAAAAAGGAAGAGATTTTGATAGAACTAAACCATGGTGAAACAGATGGAAGCTCGATAAACCAATTATTGAAATTCTTGTTGTGGATATGGTAATGACTAAGGACAGTGTTTTTGAGTGACTTTCACTGATACCAGTCAATCCATAAATACATGAGGAGAACATGAAACTCCATGTAGACCCTGGTACTGTGAGGCTGGAATGACATCTGTACTAAACTTTCAGAACTTCATTGTGATTAAAGCTAAGTGTATGCCTGTGACATGTTTATTTCTAGTCATTTGTTTGCATGCTATTTGCACGCTCAATCATTATCTCCCATTGAACCACAAGTGTACATGATCATACCAGACGGCAGCAGGCAGTATCTTAATGAATCTTTCTCTATATAGTGAAAGGCTGTGACTTTTTTCACTGATTACTGTCAACTTGTCTACAGAACAGAGACATCAATTCACTACTGGGTATCAACATTAAATAATGTAAATGACAGCACTTGGTGATGACTTTTTCAGTGTGAAATGTATATGCTAGAGGATACTGAGCTCCTGGGGTTGAAAAGCTGCTGTGGTGTAAGACAAACAGTGAAGTGAAGCACAAAACTACTTTTAAAATGTCTTAAGTCTTGCAAGTTTTTTTTTTCCTTCCTAAAATGACCTGGATGCTATGTTTTGCAATATGTGTGCAATCTCGAAGTATTAAGCAGCTGTTATTTAACTGCCACTAGTTTAAAAAGGAAAAAAAAACATAGAGTGACCTAACATTATATTTTGATCAACCATGTATGGATTCTATTTAGTGATTTTTTTTTTTTGTTTGTTTTTTAGCACTTCTTTTGACAAAATGGTATTTAATCCGTACACCTTGGTGGTTCTTCATATTATCACAAGGTTTCCTCATTGGTCAGCAGTTTCTTCCCATAGTCTAAAGACTGTAGTGTAAAACCAATGTCACATATGTGACTTATGCAATATAGAATATGTCAGACTTGCTGTCTGAAATTACTGATCTCCTTGTCAGACCATCTCAATATACATGGCTGAGCATGTCAGATTTAGTAACTGTTTTCCAAACTTTCATCATATTTGTGGCTCTTCCTTTTTGTGACAGGCAGTACCAGGCTGCCCAATGGAGGCAGTGCTATATGAAGGTTTTACAGATACAGCGAGTTCAGCCACAATCTCTACCCTCCTTTTTGTTTTATCCCAATCCATTCTATCGTGGTACATTAAGTTCAAGCCCACAGACAGACAAGGTTCTCTTTTCTTTGTTAGGTTCCAAATACTGTACCTGTGTTCCTTATTCCTCTGTCAGTGCATTCTATGCATTGTACTTTCGGAATGAGCACTCACTGGTATGTTGCAACATCGCACTAGGCAGCTGGCTGCCATGTGAGTGTGCTGTCGACTGTTTCCATCTCTATAACATTTTATGTAAATGAAGGTTGTAACTGACAATCACTGGAAATTCACCTAATGTGACATGGTCTTAATAAGGCCTCGGTGTGTATGTGTGTGTAAATGTACCCTGTGATCGACTGGCATCCCATCCAGCATTCGTATCAACTTTGAATCCATACAAGTATTGATTTCAGCTGCCAGCAATTTTGTACAGGATCATGAAACTACCGTAATGAGTTGATTGTACTTCTGAGATAGGTAGTTGCTCCCTATATCCTTGCCCTAGATTAAGTGAATTAGACAGTTGAGGAGTGATGCGTACCTATAATGCTTTCACTGTCAATGGTGTATAATTACTGTTTTTACTTTGCAGATGGCAACCAAATTCATGGAGACAGTACCAATGCACAGAGAAAATTGCAGTAATGTTTTACACCAAATAAATGTCAATTCTTTTCTGAATGTCCATCAAGCAACGTCTGGAGATGGTGATAAACTGGCTACAAAATAGTCCTTATTTTGTCAGGTTGTTAACCTTTAATTACTCATTTTCAATTAAAAAATTGCTTCATTAAAAAAAAAAAAAAAAACTTTTGTGCCCTAAATGGTGGGGAATATTGGGATTTAAATTTGGTGTACAAAACTTGCATTTGGCTTCAGTGCACAAGAAAGATCAAATATGTACATGTGAAACTTTCAAAGTATTTCTCTTGAAAACCTGCACAGTATTGATTTTTAGGAATATGTAATGGCTTTATGAAACTTAATTTTTTGGCAGAACTATTTTTGGAAGGATTTCACTTCTGTGATTATTTTCTAGTCGGACTGATTATTTCATACAACAGGGTATTTTTTTGTGTAGATGAGGGTTTCTGGCCTTTTGTAAGATCTTTGTTTTTAGAACTAGCTAAAAGAAATGTCTGTCTGGACTTGTTTCCATTATCAGAATTTAAACAAAAAATACATAAAGAAGATTTCAACAGATTTGTGTTACTCTGTTCTTTTGAATCCACTTTATGCTGAATATTGTGTTACAGTGTAATTAATTTGTTTTCTAGCATTCTGATTTTCTTTAACAGGCTTCATGTGTGCCTCGATGTATTAAGTTGTAGACATGTGGGACTGTGATGGCTTGTAGATAAAAGAAAATACAATTCTCAGAAAAAAAATTTGCTTTAGATTTCATACTATGTACTTTTGTTAATTTATATAACTTTTGTAGAGCATTAAGTAAATTAATATAGCATTTGTTCACTGTTTATTTATTTTTTTGTTTGTTTGTTCAGTGTGACAGCTGCTCAGCTTCTGAACAAATGACGTTTAATCATCTCTTAAAATTCTTAATTTATCATTGCTCCATCAAGTTTGGGACTAATGTGCATTTCCATTGTAATAGTACAAAATCATTTCAGGCTTACCGTTTTCATTTTTAAAGAATTGGTCAAGTAAAATATTTAATTTTGTTTTATTTATGTATATTTTGATTGAAATACTTCTTTTGTACATTTTGTGTCAATATGTCTTCTTCCGCTCGTATAAATTATTTCTATAATGTCTGCTATCTCTGTATAACAAATTCATTTATTTAATTGTTCCAAATTTAAATTCAGTTTTGTTATCAATCTGAGCCAAGAGTATATTTTCCTACATAATATTTGTATTTTTATTATTTTGTAAAAATTGTTTATGTAAAAAGTATGTGTCATGAATGTTTGAGAAATACTTCTGATTTATTCTTCCCATTGCTCTTTAAGGACTATTAGAATCCATTTGATTCACTGACTTGTGTTGTAAAAGTGCAAGAACCAAACAGGGATCCCCCTTTTTTTTAAAAAAAAATCAAGAAATTCAAAATTAATACTATTTTGTCATGTTTTTGAAGATTGCACTGCACTGTTTAAAGTAAAATGCATCTAGCAATCATGGTTATTATAAAGTTATATTTCACAACACCGTAAATTTAAGATAAAGAAGTGTGTACCAACATTAAATTATGTGACTAACATTCTTCTTAAAGGGTGTAACCAGCTGTATCACTGTTTCATTTGAAGAAGCTGCTCTTTTTAGTAGCACATAACAAACAACTTTTAGAAATAATACATAACAAATAGTGAAATGTAGTCTAAGGGATAAGATGAAAAGTACATTAGTATATGTTGTTAAAGCTCAGGACCCAATAAGATATTGATCATTATGAGCCATTACTTGAATAAAAAATGTATAGATAATTTTGTATATAATACTGTGTTTAACTTTAGGTTGTACATGTAAAATAGCACTTCATTTTTAAAGAAATCTAAATTGTTCCTGTAATGTTTGTAGTGGAAAGTATAGGATTCAATGAAACATTTTTTGGATATCTTGTATAAAAGTGTTTAATGTTTTGTATTTAATTGAGAAGATGCACGAAATAAAAAAAAAATAAAGTTTTTTTTGCCAAAAAGCCAATAATAGTTTCCTTTCTGTTCTGAGGAAATTAAGGTTTTATACTGCATTGATTTATTACATGTTAACAAAAACTTTGTCTTTTACAGGACCAGTCTACCAGTGCCGACAATGCATTGCCTACGTTTCTTACTGCTCTTGTCCAATATTTGTGTTCTGATGTTGTGTATATTTGTATTTGATGCATTCCTGCTCATTTTTAATTTTTTTTTCTTCTTTCTTTCTTTCATAGCCCATCACATTCACAGTGTTAGGTGTCTGCTAAATTATGTTTCCTAAACTTTTTTTTTGGTTTTCTTATGTTTTTTCTTTACTCGCTTCGCTTGCCAACCCCCTGGTCCTGTGCTTCATGCTAGTCTCTTTGCAGTTCTGCCGTTCGCTTATGGGGATGCGAATGAACAATTTAAACAGATTTTTATTTTCATGGGCATTGTTACATATGCATCAACACACCAATGCATCAACTCAACGTATAACTCGAATGTTTGGCTCTGAGATTTCCTAATTGTCTTTGCAAAAGTTATTCTAACGGGAAACTGTTAAGGTTTTAATACGAATGGCATATCAAGATCTCCTTTGTGGTCTAATGTTATCCGTAGAAGATGTACTACTTTACCTTTCTTGGATACATCCTTCTTTCTCCAGTAATTCATGCGTTGGAAGACAGAACATTGTTAACTGTTGTAGATATTCGGATATTGTCAGTTGTTGTTTGCATCTTCTGCATGATCACCACCAACTGTTTCAGCATAGTCTATTGCCATGTAACTGATCGTCATTTTTGGCATTAATTCATTTGACTTCCTCATTTCTCAGTGCCAGAGAACCATGGTCTTGTTTGAAAATTTTTGAGAGAAGGGCGTGACTTGAAAAAATCTCAAGTCAAAAGTCTCGTCTCATGGGGACTTGAAAAAAATCTCTCTTCCAAAAAGTCTCGTCTCCAAATGGTCTAATCGCGTTGAAGAATTTTTTTATATAATATAATAATAGAGAGGTATGTTTATTGTACTTATTTGTTTTATGTTTATTAGTGATGCTCCAATGGATCACCTGCTGATTTTCACCTCAAATGACTCGATCAGCGACTGGGAAATTAGCCAATATCGGAAAATGATTTTTTCAGAACCTTTTTTCTTAATCTTTATGGTAATTTAGTAGTTGCTCTCCCCCTTATATGAGGTATTATGGTAGTCAAGGAATCGCATGTGTCATTTGGTTTTCGAACTTCCTGTGAACAGAGAGCTGACAGTCAGACTTGGGAGAGAATGCAGGCAGAAATATTGGCTTTTTCATTAAAGAAAGTTTAGTAATAAACTGAGAAAAAGGAATCTGAGGAATTGTCCTGTGCATGGAGAGGAATGGCAGAGTGTAAGGAAAGAGAGACACGTTTTCAGCAGAAATTGAAATGGAATGAGCACAGACAGTTTCATTTTGTTTGGTAATTTAAAAAAGACACTCTGAGCATAGACATTGAGTGACCTTGTGTTTAGTACAGGAGCTCTTCTTTTTTTATTAGAAAAAAGGACAAATAAAGTAGAATTTCCCCTCATTGTTTAGTAAATAATAAGCTTGTTAGCTTAAGAGCAAAATGTGCTGATTTTACATGTAAACTTGTTAAGCATGTTAGTCTTATGAACATTTTGCTGGAATTGAGGCTAGTAATTATTACATGAATTTTTATATTCTTTTATATCATGTTTATTATAGACAAATATCTTTGAACATGTTTTATTAGGAGAAACAAGTATGTTTTAAGGTGATTTTATTTATTTTAGTATGTTTATGCTCAATGAATAGTAAGACTTCAAGATTTCATTTTGTTAATAGAGAACGAACAGTTGACACTTGTGATCTGCAGTTTTTATTATAAAAATATCACCTTAATATGAAACATAAGGTTTCTACATAGAAGATTATACTGGAGTTTAGTGTTTTTAAAAGAAAAAAAAATCGGCATTGGGACCGGCCAATTTTAGAAACATTAAATAGGTGATCAGTATCAGCATTAAGAACCTGATCAGACATTTTTATAGTGTCTCATTTATGTATTATCTTTCTGTGTCTAATTTTTTGTTCCCTTATGTTTTGTGGGTGGTAACCCAAGAGGCAGTGACACCCTGAAGTCACCAAAGCTGTGTCTCCACCTGGTTGTTTAGGTCAAAACAGAAGGAGAGCTCAGGTGTGGTACGTTGAATTCTGTTGGAGTAGTGAATATTGTTATTGTTAACATTATGTTATTGTCAATATTGTATTGTAAATCATGACGTCGCTGGAAAGGGGTGTGTGGCACTCCCGATATCTCTGCAAAAGGACAAAGGTCCTTATGTTTCCTGTCTTGCTAGATGGTTGCAAGACATGGACGATATCCAGTGACCTGAGACAAAGACTGGACTCCTTGGGTACTGTGTCTCTCCGCAAAATCCTTGGGTACCGTTGGTTTGACTTTGTGTCGAATGAGCAGTTGCTCATGGAGTCCCGAATGAGGCACATTACCTCCATTGTGAGGGAGCGTCAGTTACAGCACTACGGCCATGTGGCACGTTTCCCCAAGGGTGATCCAGCTCGTAAGATCCTCAATGTTGGGGACCCGAGTGGCTGGACCAGGCCAAGGGGTCACCCACATAACACCTGGCTGCGGCAGATAGAAGGTCATTTCTGGAGGGTGGGACTGGACCGCGTGTCTGCCTGGGGGATTGCCAACCAGGATCCCGAGCTGTTTTGTCGTGTGGTGGATGCAGCAACGTGCTGTACAAGTGCATGCTCCCCAACTTGACTTGACTTTGGTTTTTGATATTTAATTGCTTTGTATTTGGTTTATGATATCTGGATCTTGCATTAGAAATTATTTGAGGATGGCCTTTTAGGCTCTCTCCAAACCAAGTCTTTGTTTTATCCTTCACTTGGAAGGCACTTGGATATTTTTGGGATATTTAAGTTAAAACATGAAAGTTTAACCCTTTAGTCCTGTGTAGGGTGGAGCAGGCCTGTGAAGTTAGGAGTCAAGCCCACTAAGGTAAGATTTAACCTAGGCAGTGACTACCCCAGACTTTGGTGGCCTCTCACACTTTTTGCTGTGAATCAATGCTCAATTCCTTCAATGTGAATGTGTGTGATTATTCTGTAATGGACTAACCTATTGTCTGGGGTAGGCTTAACTTGGGTCTTGGACTAGAATAAAGTAATTTGGGGAAACAGCAATAAAAAATCTCCTCCTTGTTTCATTTTCAATTATGGATTACATCTGTTAATTTTTTATTTGAACATTACAGTTTTATAGCTTCATTTGACAGAATTTTAGAACATACAAGGGTAATGGTGATAGTTCATTGCCAGGTGCTACAGTGAAACCAAACGAAGCTTTAAGTACTCTTTATCTTAATGCCTAACAAAGTTTCCTTTCCTTTTTTGGTTTCTGTAGCACATTCTGAAGTGTCAACACTTTTCTTTTTGTTGATTCTTTTAAACTTTAAGCACTCGTACATGGCTTACTTTTGGTGTCATTATTTTTCTTCTGTCGCTTTCACTTTTAAAAGTTTAAAGGATTTGTATTTTTCTTTCCATTTTGTAGGGATGAAAATTTTACAGCACAATGACATGAAATAATTTGCTTTCCGAAATACCACAACAAAGTACAGTATTTGCAAACAATATGCACGTGTTGTCAACAGGTGAGCTGACGCAATTCTAGCACAACAGTGTAATGTCATCAGGAGAATGAACCTGCCCCCTCCATAGCTCCTTGCTGGACAGTATGTATCCCTAAACACTGCCATCTATACTTGTCGTCCCTGACAGTGCTGTCCTGTTCCACTGCGCTATATGATCCAGGTGTACCAGCAACAACACATCTTTTAAGGGACCAGCAGGAAATATCTGCTTAACTGGACCTGGGCCGCAGACTGGTGGTTGAAAAACACTACATGAGAGCTCCTTACAGCCATTGAAGAATATCTCAATAGCAAGGCATATCTGAACAACGTTTGTGACCTACTGTAGTACATCCTTTCACTGATGTCATGTGACTAGACTAGGATGGAGACATCTAGGACGGTAATATATCATGTCATGATGTACTGCCACAAGATGGAAAATTGGCAAAAAATGAGCTAGGAGTTGAATCAAAGTAGGGGTTGCTACCCACCATGACAAATGATTGTTGTAGATTAAGTGTTGTATTGTGGTCTGTCATGAGTTCTATTTCAATTATAAAAACTAGGGGGCTCCGCCCCCTGCTGGCTTCGCTCGCCATCCCCGTGTTTGGTTTACCGGATATACAATACAATACAATTTATTTTTTGTATAGCCCGAAATCACACAAGAAGTGCCGCAGTGGGCTTTAACAGGCCCTGCCTCTTGACAGCCCCCCAGCCTTGACCCTCTAAAAAGACCAGAAAAAACTCCCCAAAAAAAACCCTAGTAGGGAAAAAATGGAAGAAACCTTGGGAAAGGCAGTTCAAAGAGAGACCCCTTTCCAGGTAGGCTGGGCATGCAGTAGGTGTCAAAAAGAAGGGGGTCAATACAATACAATACAATACATAGAACAGAATAAATCCTTAATACAGTATAAAAATATAAATTCTAGAAGTACAGAGTAGAATTTCACATTTTGCCATTCCACATCTGAAATAGCGCTAATCCGATGAAAGGACCCCTCATTCCCACGTCCCCATTCATCAGGGATGACTCTACCTTAGGCAGGCAATCTACAATTTAAAGAGATTGTTGTTACATATGCATTCTTTTCACTTTTACTTTAAAAACTTTTGTAAAAACAATATTTGTTTCTTTATTTCCTGCCCCGTGCGTGGTTACATCTCTTTCTTGCCAGACATATAATGCTGCTCGTGTTGTGAAGGGTGTTGCGGCTGAACGTACGCTAAGGATATGCCTTTGGATCATTTGCTGTCTTTTTGCTGCTTGCTAGCTGCCTCTTCTGCCTGTCGCATGTTGTTGTTTTAAGAGCTCGGAGCACATGATGCTTGCCTGCCAAAAGCAATCCAACAACTGCTAGCTTAGAGATCTGTTGACTTGTTTTAAATGATGGCTCACTGCCTGGTCTCGCGTGACTTTGTAAAAGCAATACCTGTCTTTTATTTCTGGCCCGGGGCGTGTTTGAATTCTTTCTTGCAGGATGTATAATGCTGCTAGCGTTTGTTTGGGGTGGCTGCCATCGCGCAACCCTTCGATCTTTTTAAAGCCTATACAGCCGCTGTCCTTTTTGCTACAGCCCTGGGACAATCTTTTGGCACCAAGTCTCATGTTTACGGTCCCCGCAAGACGCACCGTGGCAAGTCACCTTGGTCTTGCGGGTCTTTTAAATGTCTTCCGAGATGATCATGTATTGTAGCCTTGCATTTGCTTTCCAGGACAGGATTTCTTTTTATAATAGAGAGACAACTGAGTATGCAAACCAAGACAAGAACCAGAACTCTAAAGTTAACAGTACTAAGCCAAAATATTTGTAACCAGAAGATCTATACTAAAACTCTTACAACAAGGATTCTTATTTGTTTTTGTTGTTTTCTCACATCCCTATCTTGCACTTCCTATTGTTTTCAAGACCTTGTCCCAGGTGACCCTCAGAATTGGAGGGGTTTTCATGGTGGGGGATGATCCATCAATGGTCAGTTTCTTAAACAACCTGCAGCAAACCATGCGCGACCCATTCCCATTTAAATACAGCGGTGAGTCGCAACCTATTTTGGGCTGCCACCCACGGTTTAAGAAAGGGTGACTTACAAGAACATTTGAGAAAATGCCCACAGTTTTATACATTGGAAAGACCAGTTTAAATGCAGTGGTGCCAATAACATCATGCCCCTAACAACCAACTGTCATGTCATGAAAATGGATACCCAAATTGGCAGTGCCAGTCAGAAAAACTGGCATTCTAATCAAGGCATGTGCCAGTGACTTCTTACTGTTGATTTGTTGGCCAGCACAGTCCCTTAATCTCAACTCTGCTGAGCATTTTTGAAATGCAGTGGAAAAGGCTCATTGCAACAAGACACTGCAGCTGTCCAGAATGCAGCAACTGCACAATGTGATGATGCAGGTCCACTCCACACTCCCATCTTCTTTACTGGGAGCCCTGAACCCGACACCGTCAGTAATGTCGCCGAGATGAGCTGACATATGAGGACAATTCTCTAATGAAGCCAGGGGATATTTCTAAAAAGTGACAAAGTGCTTTTATTAAAACAATAATCACAGTGTCAAAACAAAAACTGCATCAGGGTCAATAAGTACTGTAAATCATAAAACCAAGTGTTCAGTGGGGATAAGAAAAAAACATAAATCTTTTAAACCCGAGGTTAAAAAATGCAGAAGTTAAAATGCAGTCTCTCATTATTCTCCGGCCCACCTCCGTCTCTCATTCTCCCCGGCTCACCCATTGCTCCCGCAGCCGGCGGAGACCCAATAGCCACGAGTTCCTTTCAGGCGACCTCCATCTTAGCTGCCTGCATGCATCGCTGCCAGACCGTCTGAGGTCGGCTCTCCTCCATTCATCCTTCGTGCTCCCATAGTTGCTCCTTGGATCCCTCGGGAGGACACCTGTCTTGCTCACCCCACTCACTCGCACATTCAGTGGGGTAGACTAGCCCCTTGAGAGCCACAACCAAACACTCCTTCGCGGGGCCCCAGCTTGTTCGGTTTCCTATTTCTAGGTGGCCAGATCATCCTGCTTAGACTGCTCTTTCCTGTCCTTTATCCTTTCTCTCTCTTCCTCCTCTCCTCTATCCATCTATATTCCCCGCTTTCCTGATGTCGACCAATATGTATAGCCTCTGTGGCCGCAGTGCCTTAATCACACACCACAGGAAGCCAATGAAGCAATTGAGAATGAACGCACCCACATGTGCAGGTGCGACTCGCTCCAACTACCTCATTAACTCCACGCGGTCGTGCAATCGCACCCCCGAAAAATGAAGCAGCTATACAAATTAAAACCTGGCCCTTTTTTTTGAAGCCGCAGACCCACTATACCACACACAATGCAGTCACTTCAGCATCCCTGAATTTCTGAATCTGTGCCCAGACAAACTCTGACTGTTTTTAAGGCCAAAGTAGTGTACAAAATACTAGAATGGTGTACCTAATAGACTGGCCATTCAGTTTCAATTAACTGGGGGTGTCAGTCTGGGTCATTGCATATTGAGAAATACTTTCCCCAGCTAAACAAAAATAAAGCTGAAGTTTAATTTGGTTCTTGAAAATGTATAGCAGTAGTATAAACAGTAATATTGGACCCCTGTCAGCAGATGTGTGCACCCTTGTCAGAAACATGAGCTTTGATCCAGCTCTTAAATTTGACAAATTAAGTGTTAAAAAAAAACAAAAAACGTAGTTGCTTTCAGCTTGTTAAAATTGCCAAATTGATATGTTTGTTTTCTTTTGAACACCTAGAGATAGTTGTTCATACTTTTATTTCTTGTCATTTTGACTATTATAATCCTCTCTATTTCGGTGTTAGTCAGTCTTTCTCTATCCCATCTGCAGCCTCTCGACTCCTGTCTGGTACAAAGTAGCCTGGGCCTCTCTTCATTGGCTGCCTGTTAAATTCAGAATTCATTTTAAAGTTTTATTATCTTTTAAAACCTTCATGGTCTGGCATCACATTATTTCTCTGACATCCTTCACCACTAGTCTACCTCTAGGCCTTTTGAGATCATCTAATCGAAAACTTCTCTATCCCACAATCTTGGCTGTCGTTTAGGGTGATTGTGCTTTTTCTGTGGCTATTGCATTGAATGGTTTATTTACCCTTTTACATTAGGTCTTCCATCTTCTGACAGTTTTAAATCTTAATAGGCTATACACACACTCTTCCAGATTCCACATCAAAACGGACTAGCTGTGGCGTTTTTCACCTGATTACTTCAAGACGAGCTGAGACTTAGGGTAAAAGGTGCAAGTCGCATTATTCAAACATTGTGCCAAACATCAGGAGCTAAAGGAGAAGGGCTTCAAACTATATGTTTCAGGTGACATCCACAATTATAAAGGTATGATCTGGATGTATTTAAAATTTTTGTCTGCAATGAGCTTATATGGGTCAATATGTGATTACATTAGGCTTCTTTAATGACTAATTATTGAAATTCTGTTTCGTCAAAGTTTTTTCAGGGACAGGTGTACAGTGGAACCTCGAGTCACAAACATCTCGGACCACATACAAATCGGGTTACGACCAAAACGTTCGCCAAAGTTTTGCATCTGTCCACGACCACACACTCGGGTGATGAACAAGCCAGTTTCCCTTCTGGTTCGTACTCACCGATGATTTCCGCACATGTTCAGTCTCTCCCTGTACACTCCCTGTGCAGCAAGCGAGAGAGAGTGAGCGTGAGAACGAGAGCGCGAGAGAGCCCAAGCAGAAGAAGTAAACATTACAGAAGAAGTAAGTAAACATTTAGTTTAATATTATGCTGTGCATTCTATGGTATAATTAGCTATTTTTGTGCTTAAAAATCTTTAAAATAATATATATTTACATACAACTCGTACAGTCCAGAACGGATTAATTGTATTTACATACAATCCTATGGGGGAAATTACTTTGGGTCATGACCAAATCGGGTTGCGTCCAGAGTTTAGCAACGAATTACGGTCGTGACCCAAGGTTCCACTGTATGTGTATGTAAGCTTAATACTGCAGTAATGCTGGACAAGTTATGTCAGTCAGGGATAAGTCAAGAAAAGCATGTAGGAGTACCTATAAAAATGGCAACTCTGCACATTCGCACGTGCTTATTTTCAACTAGTGCAGCAAAAGGCAAGCAGTCCATATAAGGACAGCGAGTCACCTCAAAGAGCCAAGTACAGAGCAGAGAATCCAGCCATTGCGGTGCTCTATGCAGATGCTACAATACATAATCGCATAAGTTTGCTGGATATTCTACCTTGTAAAAATGTGAAATGTCTGTCTGAGCCAGCAAAATGGTGAATGCCAGGCTGATACTTCAATATAAGGGTCTCCTCTCTGAAAGACATGTTTTCATCAAGCACTGGGTCGACAACTGCTGGATCCAGAGCCGAAGTGTAGTTGTTGTCCTCGAGGATTTTGTTATCCTCTATTGGTCGCTTTCTTCTCTCCCAAACCCAGAGTTTTGAAAGTGGAATGGACATATTATTCCACTTTAAACAATTCAGGAACTGCTCCCTTTTTCAACAGTCGCTGTCCTGTCTCAGACCCTGGCTTGCAAAAATCCTATTTTTTAAAACGCTGGCTATATACTTGGGTATGGGTACTAATTGTAAAGCTCTCTCTCTGGATATTGATGATCCATTCAGTTCAGTTTTCTGCATCAATGGGAAATGAATGAAAACTAAGTACCCCGTTGCATTTACTGGAAGCTCGACGTAAAGGTACACAACAAACTTCGACTGTAGAGCTATCTGTTCGCTGAAACTTAAACTCCTTTTTCTCGAACATTGTCGCAACTAAACAAGTATCACAGCTGCAGTATGGGCAATGGAAGTTACTGAGCTGGCTGATATTTCACCAGACGTATGTCAGCACTACTGTGTGCATATCGCCTCCTCAAATCTTGTCATTCTTCGATTATCATATGGAGATGCTTGAATGCAGTAATGTCTGTTGGTTTATTTTTACTTAATTGTATTTTTTTCAAGGCTTTGGTATGATTTATGTAGTTAAATATCTCTCTATTATATAAAAAATCCTGGGACGAGACAAGACTTTTTCAGAGAGATACTTTCATGTCCCACGAGACGAAACTTTGTGCCAAGAGATTTAACCATGCCCAGGGCCAGAAAGTAGAACATCATAAAGAGGTTCAAAAACATTGCCGCGATACACATGCAGAGCAGGCTAGAGATAATTAAAGTACTAAAATTTGAAAGTCTCAAACAAAAAATGATAGTAAAGATCGCATTAGCGCAAACAAATGGAAATAATGGAACAGCGAAAAGTGATCGAATATATGGACATAGGTGATATGACAGAAGTATGTAGATAATGTTTTGGATTTAAACTTTATGTCCGAGTCTTGTTGATCGTCTAATTCACAAGTGGCAGAGACATGAAGTGGCTGAAGTGAGACGTGTAGCTCAGGCTGTGGTGTTGGTGAGAGAAGTAAGCAGGGAGCAAAGCCCCCTAGTTTTTTAAATGTATTTTATAAAAGTACTACCTACACTACCTGATCAAGACCGGTAACAGGATACATTTAAAAAGGTGTACGTTCAGCGTTCCACCTATACCTTTCTTCAGTATCCAGGTGTCAGAACCTCTCTTCCTCAGCGCCCCCCCCTCTCAAAAGCACAATCCTGTAAAGCCTGCTTCTCAGGCTCTTTCATTTCATTTTGCCTTGCTTGACTTCTGTCCACTTTTTGTCTACCACCAATGGTAGACAGACACCCATTACCTGCTGTGAAAGCATCATTTATATTCTTGCCAATAGTTTGTTTTCGAAGGTGATTCAAGTTGTGCCTCGTCGGTATGTAGTGACCCAAGGTCGCTCACTAAGTTCTTCCTACTCCTTTCCTCGGTGTCTTTGCGTGACTCACCATCTCTTGCCCAGTGCTTCCTCTCTCTATCTCGATCACATTCCTATAAGGCCTGCTTCACGGACTCTGTCATTTCAAGGCATCTTGGCTTGACTTCAGTCTACTTTTTGACTCCCACTAATGGTAGATGGATCTGCATTACCCATATTGAAAACTTCATTCATATTCTTCCACATACAGTACTACCCAGTTTTGAAGGTGACTCTGGTTGCTCCTTGTTAGTATTTAGCAACTCAGTGTTGTTTGGCACATTATTCACTTTGTTGGTATTGAAATACTGCAGACAATCGGACACCCCTGATGTATCATCGGTGTCATCGTCCTTACAACTGACCCATTAAAGCCAAACTGACTTATGGGATTGCTCAGAAGGATCAGCCAAGCAGAAAGACAGTAGTGTTTTTACTTTATTCTAATCTGAAATTGTTTTATTCTGATATTCTGTACAGCACTTTGGTTAACATCTGTTTTGTTGTTTGTTTGAAATCTGCCAAAGCCAGATAGATAGATAGATAGATATTCATTAACGTGCGTAATTCGGGAAGCTAAATTCAAGTGTAAATGAAGTATGTGAAAAAAATAATAAGCTGCTATGCCAGCGGTTAAAGGAACTACAACTACTGAATGATTTGGGAATTTGTAGAGAGAGATGAACTGCTTAGATTAAATAGGCTGACATCAAACAAACACCAAGAGCAGGTAATATTTATCCTCATGTTCTTATGGAGGCTAGCGAGTACAAATATAAATCCTTGACACATATTTTTAGGAAGCCACTGCACACTGGGGAGATACCGAAGGACTGGAAAATGGCAACTATTATCCCACTAGCTGTGTAAGCCCGGGGCCCTAGAAACTATTGAAATCGTCAGAAAAAATTTGAAATGTAGAGATGTCAGGTAATTGAAAGGAACTACTCTGGGTGTCTCCCTCCTAGGTTTCGTTGTGCCGACGTGCTTGCCTCGCTTGTGTATTAGCGGCGGGAGGAAAAGTAAAAGGGATGCCGTTTTGCTGATGTGCTTGTCTCGCTTGCGTAAGAGTTTCTCTCTTTTCTCGGCAGTTTTACTTTGACAACAGAATCACTTTCTTCTTCCGACTCTTTAACTTGGGGCTGCCTTGCCGGCTCTCTGAGCTCCATGCCGTAGCCTTGCTCCTCCAGACCAGACAAACAGACACACACACATACACACACACACACACACACACTCTCTCTCTCTCTCTCTCTCTCTCTCTCTCTCTCTCCCACGCGTAGACGTTTAGTTTTCGAATTCCTCAGAGGTGGAGACCTCACCCCAACTCCACCTCTCACTTCTAGGTTGGACAGACACACACACACACACTTCCACACGTAGATGTTTAAATTAAAGATTATATAAAAAAGGGTGAACAGGCAGATCCAAGCAACTATAGGCCACTAAGCTTAATGTGTATCACAGGCAAATTAAAGGAAGGAATTAAAGAAAAGATTGAGCAACACATGGCAAGTACAGGCGTTTTACTGAACAGTCAGCATGGGTTCAAACGAGGGAAGTCATGTTTTACTATCCATCCATCCATTATCCAACCTGCTACAGTGCATCCAGAAAGTATTCACAGCGCATCACTTTTTCCACATTTTATTATGTTACAGCCTTATTCCAAAATGGATTGAATTCATTTTTTTCCTCAGAATTCTACACACAACACCCCATAATGACAACGTGAAAAAAGTTTGCTTGAGGTTTTTTGCAAATTTATTAAAAATAAAAAAACTGAGAAATCCCATGTACATAAGTAGTCACAGCCTTTGCTCAATACTTTGTCGATGCACCTTTGGCAGCAATTACAGCCTCAAGTCTTTTTGAATATGATGCCACAAGCTTGGCACACCTATCCTTGGCCAGTTTCGCCCATTCCTCTTTGCAGCACCTCTCAAGCTCCATCAGGTTGGATGGGAAGCGTCGGTGCACAGCCATTTTAAGATCTCTCCAGAGATGTTCAATCGGATTCAAGTCTGGGCTCTGGCTGGGCCACTCAAGGACATTCACAGAGCTGTCCTGAAGCCACTCCTTTGATATCTTGGCTGTGTGCTTAGGGTCGTTGTCCTGCTGAAAGATGAACCGTCGCCCCAGTCTGAGGTCAAGAACACTCTGGAGCAGGTGTTCATCCAGGATGTCTCTGTACATTGCTGCAGTCATCTTTCTCTTTATCCTGACTAGTCTCCCAGTTCCTGCTGCTGAAAAACATCCCCACTGCATGATGCTGCCACCACCATGCTTCACTGCAGGGATGGTATTGGCCTGGTGATGAGCGGTGCCTGGTTTCCTCCAAACGTGACGCCTGGCATTCACACCAAAGAGTTCAATCTTTGTCTCATCAGACCAGAGAATTTTCTTTCTCATGGTCTGAGAGTCCTTCAGGTGCCTTTTGGCAAACTCCAGGCGGGTTGCCATGTGCCTTTTACTAAGGAGTGGCTTCCGTCTGGCCACTCTACCATACAGGCCTGATTGGTGGATTGCTGCAGAGGTGGTTGTCCTTCTGGAAGGTTCTCCTCTCTCCACAGAGGACATCTGGAGCTCTGACAGAGTGACCATCGGGTTCTTGGTCACCTCCCTGACTAAGGCCCTTCTCCCCCGATCGTTCAGTTCAGATGGCTGGTCAGCTCTAGGAAGAGTCCTGGTGGTTTCAAACTTCTTCCACTTACGGATGATGGAGGCCACTGTGCTCATTGGGACCTTCAAAGCAGCAGAAATTTTTCTGTAACCTTCTCCAGATTTGTGCCTCGAGACAATCCTGTCTCGGAGGTCTACAGACAATTCCTTTGACTTCATGCTTGGTTTGTGCTCTGACATGAACTGTCAACTGTGGGACCTTATATAGACAGGTGTGTACCTTTCCAAATCATGTCCAGTCAACTGAATTTACCACAGGTGGACTCCAGTTAAGCTGCAGAAACATCTCCAGGATGATCAGGGGAAACAGGATGCACCTGAGCTCAATTTTGAGCTTCATGGCAAAGGCTGTGAATACTTATGTACTTGTGCTTTCTCAATTTTTTAATTTTTAATAAATTTGCAAAAACCTCAAGTAAACTTTTTTCACGTTGTCATTATGGGGTGTTGTGTGTAGAATTCTGAGGAAAAAAATGAATTTAATCCATTTTGGAATAAGGCTGTAACATAACAAAATGTGGAAAAAGTGATGCGCTTTGAATACTTTCCGGATGCACTGTATATCCTAACACAGGGTCACGGGGGTCTGCTGGAGCCAATCCCAGCATGCAAGGCAGGAACAAACCCCAGGCAGGGCACCAGCCCACTGCAGGGCACACACCAAGCCCACACACTAGGGACAATTTAGAATCGCCAATGCACCTAACCTGCATGTCTTTGGACTGTGGGAGGAAACCCACGCAGACATGGGGAGAACATGCAAACTCCACACTGGGAGGACCCGGGAAGTGAACCCTGGTCTCCTTACTGTGAGGCAGCATCGCTACCCACTGCGCCACCGTGCTGCCCCCACTTTTTTACTAACATCCTGGAATTAATTGAGGATTGAAAGATATGATCAAAGTGGAGCATATGATGTTATTTATTGGACTTTCAGAAAGCATTTGATAAGGTGCCACATGACAGATTGGGCATTAAACTAAAAGAAGTGGGAGTTCAGGGTGTAGTCTGTAGATGGGTGCAGAATTGGCTGAAATACAGGAAGCAGAAGGTTAAGGTGTGAGGAACATTATCAGAATTGGCCGATGTTAAAGAGTGGTGTTGCACAGGGGTCAGTGCTGGGGCCGCTGCTATTTTTAATAAATATAAATGATTTGGATAGGAATATAAGTAACAAACGGGTTAAGTTTGCAGATGATACCACGTTATGTGAATTGGCAGATAATCTCAAATCCGTTGAATCATTACAGAAGGACTTGGACAGCATATAGGCTTGGGTAGATTTGTGACAGTTGAAGTTAAATTTCATTAAATGTAAAGTATTACACACAGGAAGTAAAAATGTTAGGTTTGAATACACAATGGGAGGTCTAAAAGTTTTAAAGTATACCTTATGAGAAGGATTCAGGAGTCATGGACTTGACCCTATCATCTAACAGATAGTGTTCAGAAGCTATTAAGAAGGCTAACGGAATGTTTGGTTATATAGTACTTTAATGTGTGGAGTACAAGTGCAAGGAGGTTAAACTGAAGCTTTATAGCACACTGGTGAGGCCTCATCTGGAGTCCTGTGCACACTTTTGGTCTCCAGGCTACAAAAAGGACAGGGCAGTGCAAGGAAAAGTTCAGAGAAGAGTAACTAGGCTGATTCCAGGGCTGCAGGGGATGGATTATAAGGAAAGATTAAAAGAGCTGAGCCTATACTGTTTAAGCAAAAGCAGAGGAAGAGGAAGATGAATAAAGTGTTTAAAACTATGAAGGGAATTCATACAGTGGATCGAGACTGTGACTTTTAACTCTTTCAGGACAGATGTCGACTATTATCGAAATTCAGGAGCAGAGGAGGGTAATCCGCTGTAAACTGAGACAAAACTTGCCGTTACATTTTAGTTTGACTCTCTTTGCTAGAAAGAAAGTTATTGTAGCTTCGTTGATTTGACCTTGAATCCCTGCACATGCATAAATAGTTAAGAAGAAACAACCTCAAAAATGGCATCGACATCAGGAGAGAGACCAAAGCAAATATCCATCCATCCATCCATTATCCAACCCTCTATATCCTAACTACAGGGTCACGGGGGTCTGCTGGGGTGAATCCCAGCCAACACAGGGCGCAAGGCAGGAAACAAACCCCAGGCAGGGTGCCAGCCCACCGCAGGGCACACACACACACACACCAAGCACACACCAAGCACACACTAGGGACAATTTAGGATTGCCAATGCACCTAACCTGCATGTCTTTGGACTGTGGGAGGAAACCGAAGCACCCGGAGGAAACCCACACAAACACGGGGAGAACATGCAAACTCCACGCAGGGAGGACCCAGGAAGTAAACTCGGGTCTCCTAACTGCGAGGCAGCAGCGCTCCAAAGCAAATAAGCAAAGCAAAATACTCCATGGACAGCATTTTGCATATTATTGCTGAAAAGGACTCTGACTTGCTGAACTCCGATTTTGATGCAAGAGATCTGGAGATCCATCCATCCATTATCCAACCTGCTATATCCTAACTACAGGGCCAATCCCAGCCAACACAGGGTGCAAGGCAGGAAACAAACCCCGGGCAGGGTGCCAGACCACCGCAGAACACACACACACACACACCAGGCACACACTAGGAACAATTTAGAATTGCCAATACACCTAACCTGCATGTCTTTGGACTGTGGGAGGAAACCCACGCAGACACGGGGAGAACATGCAAACTCCATGCAGGGAGGACCGGGGAAGTAAACCCAGGACTCCTAACTGCGAGGCAGCATCGCTACCTACTGCGCCACTGTGCCGCCAGATCTGGAGATGTACAGTACTGTGCAAAAGTTTTAGGCAGGTGTGAAAAAGTACTGTAAACAAAGAATGCTTTCAGAAATATAAATAATGACTGTTTATTGTTATCAATTTACAAAATGCAAAGTGAGCGGACAAAAGAAAAATCTAACTCAAATCAATATTTGATGTTACTACCTTTTGCCTTCAAACCAGCATCAATTCTTATAGGTACACTTGCACAAAGTCAGGGATTTTGTAGGATTCTAGTCAGGTGTCTGATCAACCAATTATACCAAACAGGTGCTGATGATCATCAATGTCACACGTAGGTTGAAACACAGTCATTAACTGAAACAGAAACAGCTGTGTAGGAGGCTTAAAACTGGGTGAGGAACAGCCAAACTCTGCTACCAAGGTGAGGTTGTGGAAGATAGTTTCATGTCATGGCAAGATTGAGCACAGCAACAAGACACAAGGTAGTTATACTGCATCAGCAAGGTCTCTCCCAGACAAAAATTTCAAAGCAGACTGGGGTTTCAAGATGTGCTGTTCAAGCTCTTTTGAAGAAGCACAAAGAAACGGGCAATGCTGAGGGTCGTAGACGCAGTGGTCGGCCAAGGAAACTTAGTGCAGCAGATGAAAGACACATCAAGCTTATTACCCTTCGAAATCGGAAGATGTCCAGCAGTGCCATCAGCTCAGAACTGGCAGAAACCAGTGGGACCCAGGTACACCCATCTACTGTCTGGAGAAGTCTGGCCAGAAGTGGTCTTCATGGAAGAGTTGCAGCCAAAAAGCCATACCTCTGACGTGGAAACAAGGACAAGCGACTTAAGTATGCACGAAAACATAAGAACTGGGGTGCAGAAAAATGGCAGCAGGTGCTCTGGCCTGATGAGTCAAAATTTGAAATATTTGGCTGTAGCAGAAGGCAGTTTGTTCGTCAAAGGGCTGGAGAGCAGTACAATAATGAGTGTCTGCAGGCAACAGTGAAGCATGGTGGAGGTTCCTTGAACGTTTGGGGCTGCATTTCTGCAAATGGAGTTGGAGATTTGGTCAGGATTAATGGTGTTCTCAATGCTGAGAAATACAGGCAGATACTTATCCATCATGCAATATCATCAGGGAGGCGTAAGATTGGCCCCAAATTTATTCTGCAGCAGGACAACGACCCCAAACATACAGCCAAAGTCATTAAGAACTATCTTCAGCGTAAAGAAGAACAAGAAGTCCTGGAAGTGATGGTATGGCCCCCACAGAGCCCTGATCTCAACATCATCGAGTGTGTCTGGGATTACATGAAGAGACAGAAGGATGTGAGGAAGCCTACATCCACAGAAGATCTGTGGTTAGTTCTCCAAGAGGTTTGGAACAACCTACCAGCCGATTTCCTTCAAAAACTGTGTGCAAGTGTACCTAGAAGAATTGATGCTATTTTGATGGCAAAGGGTGGTCACACCAAATATTGATTTGATTTAGATTTCTCTTTTGTTCATTCACTGCATTTTGTTGATCGATGAAAATAAATGATTAACACTTCCATTTTTGAAAGCATTCTTTGTTTACAGCATTTTTTCACACCTGCCTAAAACTTTTGCACAGTACTGTAGATCGAAAACAAAAGTGAGTCACCAGCATCAGCTGATCGGCCCCCATCTGATCGACGTGCTGAACATGTTCATGTACCTGATGCACCGACAGCAAAGTTCACCTAGCGTGAACTGCCACCACCGTCCATAGGCTGCACGAAGATAGCCATGCGGCCGGCCCACCACGCAATTCTGATGGCCATCGAGCTGCCCCCATACAGCTGTTGCTGCCAGAGATGTTGAACAGGCACCAGCAGCCTCAGCATGCATCAACAGATGTTTTATGTTGATTTATGTGTGAAATTGTGTGCTTGTCAGAAAACTGAGTTTTTTGGAAAAAATATTCAGCCCTCAAAGTTAAAATGAGTTCATGAGGAACACTGGGACACATTTGGAATTTCGTTAAGGGTAAATGGGGCAAAAACATTAGGAAGTTTTTCTTCACACTGAGAGCCTTTGACACCTGGAATAAGCAACCAAGTAGCGTGGTAGACCGTAGGACTTGAAGGAGTACAGTTAAGTGCGTAGGACACTTTGTAGGGCTGAATGGCATGTTCTCATCTAAATTATTCTCATATGTTCAATAAAAACTGGCTCATGCCACTTCGTCTCCAGCATTTAGTTTCCACTGAAAACCTTTTTTGAATCCTTCAGGTGAAATACTCAACAAGATGAACAGTGAATCAGACTATGTCCCAAATGATACTGAGTCTGCATCTAAATAATAGATAAGTGGCAGGTGGCATTAAAAAGAAAAAGGGCATATGCTTGTTTTCCAGTCACCAACGTTTATTCCTAGTCTTCAAAATTAACACAAAATTTTCAGATGTTTGCTGTTCATGTAAATTGCTAAAGCAGAAAGCTAACTTTGTAATACAAGCAGGAAAAATGTATACATAATTACCAAACCATTGATCCCCAAATTAAAGGCACAAAAGGTTACATTACCAAAAATATATCACTTTTTTCAGGAAGCTAAACTTGTCTAATTATCCACAGCTTTGGTAGTTATTGACTTAGGACAACTGATGTTAAAAACATGTCTATATATTTATATAAATATGCCTTTTTAGAATGGTCCTAAGAACATGCACTTGTAAACTTGTAGATATACTTAAAATTCTTAATCCGTCTCCCTTGCCCACTCCAGAAAGGTTTTTGTACTTTTTTTTTTTTTTTTATCTGTCCGCCTGTTTGGTTTCTGCTTTTGAAAGTGTAAGTACATAACAGGCCAAGATTTGTGCAGAACTGTCTACTGGTCATACATTTATGGTAAAGTTTATTATAATCGAGAGCTTTATTAGGTATTGATTCAGATTTGTTGGTTTTTTTTGTGGAATTAAGGTTTCAGGAGATCATTCTTGACAATACATTTCTCATAGCAAGGCATGATTAATACTTCTGGATCAACGTCTTATCAAGCTTTGCCCGAGACCATTATGGCAAATTCCTGGATGGATAATTCTTTGTTATGGAAGCGGCGTAGATGATCTCTTGTTATTTTGCCACTCTTGATGGCATCATCAATGGAGAATTTTTTGCCAGATTTTCTGTCATGCAGAACAGAGGATTCACCGTTGGGTCCTTTCATGGAAATCTCCTCCCAGTCACATTCTTGATTCTGGAGGTTAACAAACATTTTCCAGTCAATGAGACCTATTCTGTGTGCTTCCTCCGGAGTCATCTCTTTTCCTGTGTCTGGATCGATGACAACAATGGACCTTTTTAAGTGACTTTCTCTCTGCTCCCTCTTGATTCTCATTGATGATAAATTCTTTTGAAGCTTGGCAATCTCTTGATCTTTGTCATTTGTGATACTTCGCAACTCATCAAGTTCTTTCTGAAGCGATTCTACACGAAGCTCAAGATTTCTTCCACTGTCCATCAAAGGAGATTCTGTAATATCTTTGGATTCCTTAACGCTGATGTGAATGTCTGTTTGCAGTTGCCGGACATCATTTTCCAGTTGGTTCTTATCTAGTTTTAGCTGCTGGTTTTCTTCCCTCATGTAGTCCAATTCTTTTAAGTATTTGGTGTTAGAAAATTCCACTTCTGACACCTTGGAAAGGAGTTGTTGCAATTCTGACTCGAGTTCACGTCTTCGCTTGGATTCTTCTTCCAAAGTAGTCTTGAGTTTTTCAATCTCCTGCTCAGCTTCAGGATCTTTCTCAACCTGAACCTTTTCCGAGAAGATCACTTTCTCCCTGACTTCCATCTTTTCAAGTGTCACTTGTTTGTCGGCTGTGGCTTGGAAGTCTTTTTCCAGAAGTTGGCGCCGGTGTATCTCTTCTTCCAACTGTAACTTGAGGAGTGCATGTTCTTTTTCCTGTTGAGGATCCTGCTGGAGCACCACTTTCTGTTTCACAGTTACCTTATCTCTGTTTTCCTTCTCTTTCAACTCAAGTTCACCCAGCCTGATCCTTAATTTTTGTATTTCAAGCTCAGCTTCTCGTCTAGCTTGTCTCTCTCGCTCTAAGTCTTCTAGCTGATGCTCCAACTCCGTTTTCCGCAGCTGAAGCCTAATTATCTCTTCCTTCAGTGCTTCCTTTTGCTTCTGCTCATTTGCAATATTCTGCATAAAGGTGTTGCACTCTGACTTCAAAATTGGATCCGTCTCCATCTTAACTACTTCTTGCTGAACCACTTTTTCTTTAACTTGAGAAAGCTCAATCTCCTTCTGGCGAATCTTCTCTTCATTGGCTGCCTTTTCTCTTTCCAGTTCAATTCTCTTTTTCTGTTCCTCCGCAAGGCGCACTCTAAGAGATTCTACTTCCTCTTTGGTTTTTGGATCTTCTTTGTATTGAAGGACTTCATTTATCACTTCTTTTATTTGCACCTGTGGCTTGGCATCTTTCCATCTTTGAATTTCATCCTTCAGCTGTGTCACCTCAATTTCTGACCGTTCAATCCTGCGGGTTTTGTCTATGATGTCGTTCCGGAGTGTCTCAAGCTCCCGTTCTGTTTCTGGATCAGTCTTGTACTTAATAACCTCTTTAATGATTTCTTTGTATTCTACCTGGGGACCTCTGTTTCTCAGCAGTAGTAGTTCATCTTGAATTGTCTTCAGTTGCAGCTCTGCATCCCTACATCTTCTCTGCTGCTCAGCAAGCTCAAAACGAAGGCTGGACACTTCACTTTCAGTCTTTGGATCGGGTCTTACAATCTCTCTTACCTTCTCTTGAACAATAGGTTTGGATTTCTCATTTTCGAGAAGATTAATCCTACTAAGAAGGTCACTTTGTTCTCTCTGAAGTGATCGGTTTTTGGCCTTTTCATCTTCATATTCCTGCCTCAACGAGTCCACCTCCCTCCCTAAAGCAAGATCTTTTTCCACCTTTAAGACCTCTTTGATGGTGATTTTTTCTTCGGCTATCGCCTTTTCTTTTTCTAACCGTCTTAGCTTTTCCTGAAGAAACAGAAGTTCTTGTTCCAGCTTTTTTCTAGCTTCAATCTCTTTTTGTTTGCTATCCATGAGCATTCTGTACTCACTTTCCAGTTGTGGATCATTCTGAATTTTGATCACCTCTTTCTCCGTGATCTTTTCCAGTTCCTTGGTTCTTTCCTGACTGAACACGTTAACTTGTTTTTGAAGAATCACTAATTCATTTTCTTTGGCTGCCTTTTGCCTCCTCAGTTCCTCCAACTCCTCTTTTAGCCTTAATACCTCTTCCTCTTGTTCTTTATCTTTTTCGATTCGGAGGACTTCCTTTACTACATATTGTTGTGCACCTTCCCTTTTTTCTGTTTCAAAACCACGCAGCTTTACCCTAAGTGTCTCCAGTTCGGTTTCTAATGTTCTGGTACGGCGCTGTTCTTCGGCAACTCTCTCCTGCATTTTCCTGTAATCTTCATCCAGCTGAGGATCTGGAACTTTTCTGATCAGTTCCTTTTTAACTAGTGTATCCTGTGGTTTAAGGCCTTCTAATGTATAGATCTCATTCTGTACAGTTTTTAGCTCTATTTCGAGCTGCTCCCGGCGATGAATCTCATCATCTAATTGTTTCTTTATCCTCCAAGGTTCTTCACCAGGTCTTTCAGCCCTTTGTGTCTGGAATGTCTGCTGGACAAGTGGTACTTCAGATTGCTAGAAGTAAAGAAACAAAATTTTTTCAAATTGGGTCAAACATTTGACAATTTAATTTATAGTACATCTCCTATCTAAACTAGAAAGTAGCTTTGGGAAAGCTAACTGGAAATAAATAGGGGACACCCAAAGACATGTGAAACTGAACTCCCTACTTTTCTTTACATTGTTTTAATTCTCTAGGAATTCTCAAGCAGTTAAAGGTGTCAAAACCTAAGACTTTCCAATATTCCTAAGACTAAATTGCTGGAAATTTTGTAAGGTGCTGAAGAATTTTAAACACAAGGTTTGGTTGGTATCCCAAAAAGCATGCAGAACCAGGTAGTTCATAATTAAGCCAGCAGTGATAAAGTCCATAAACCTGCTACTGAGAACTTCATTGGAGTGATGTCCCTGAGCATCTAACAAAGGTGCTTTTGTTTTTTGGTTTGGAAGTCAGCCAATGTATAAAAAAGTGGGGAAAAATGTGAGGGACAAACACATTTGCCTATGGAAGAAGACGTGTAGCAAGAGGAGAGGTGTTTTTGTAGTCAAAAACTGCCTGGATTTTAATGGATCACTAAGAGGCCCCCTGTTCACTTCGCTCGCCAACCCCCTGGCCAGGCTAGCCTCTTTGCGGTTCTGCCGCTGGCGTATGGGGATTTGGATGTACAATTTAAACAGATTTTAATTTTCATGTGAAGTGTTATATTTGCATCCACTTGACGTATGACTGCCCATGATTGCATTTAGTTTCTTTCTCTCTACTAAATAAAACGACTTTTTCGAATGTTTGGCTCTGAGATTTGTTGATTGTCGTTGCAAAAGCTGTTCTAACGGGAAACTATTAACGTTTTAATACGAATGGCATATGAAGATCTCCTTTGGTGTCTAATCCACGGGAGATGCCATTACCTTTCTTGGATACATCCTTCTTTCTACAGTAATTTGTGCAGTGGAAGACCGGACGGTGTTAACAGTTGTAGATATTCTTCGTGATATTGTTAATTGTTGTTTTCATCTTCCGCACGATCACCACCAACTGTTTCAGCATAGTCTATTGATACGCATTTAACCATTTTGTTACCGATCGACATTTTTGGTGTAAATTCGTTTGACTTCCTCATTTCTCATTGTTAGGATTGCCCGTGTACTCATTTTTTCTGTTGATAACCCTTTGTGATGAAATTCTTCAATAAGATTTGGACATAATACGTCTTCTTTAATTGGGAACTTAAAGTGAGGAAAACGTTAAAATTTATAAGAGCTGAAAGCGCAGAAAGTGTGTCTGACAAAAGCATTCACAAGACTGAAAGGTGACAGTACCGTGGTCTTGTTTGAAAATGGTTGCTGGGAGGGTGTGACTTTTAAAAAAAATATCATGGCAATATTCTCGTCTCACGGGACTTGAAAAAATCCATCCATCCATCCATTTTCCAACCCGCTGAATCCGAACACAGGGTCACGGGGGTCTGCTGGAGCCAATCCCAGCCAACACAGGGCACAAGGCAGGGAACCAATCCTGGGCAGGGTGCCAACCCACCGCAGGACACACACAAACATACCCACACACCAAGCACACACTAGAGCCAATTTAGAATCGCCAATCCACCTAACCTGCATGTCTTTGGACTGTGGGAGGAAACCGGAGCGCCCGGAGGAAACCCACGCAGACACGGGGAGAACATGCAAACTCCACGCAGGGTGGACCCGGGAAGCGAACCCGGGTCTCCTAACTGCGAGGCAGCAGCGCTACCACTGCGCCACCGTGCCGCCCCTTGAAAAAATCTTTTCCAAAAATTCTCGTCTCGTTTCCTAAAAAGTCTCATAGCGTACAAATAGAGCCAACTAGTGTTCAGGCGCGATACAGAAGTATAAGCTGCTTAGTGTTAGTCTATGGTGCAAACTCCAGGCATAGTTACAGCGTAGGCTTGATGCAGAAATATAAATCAGAATTAACTCTGCTATCCTTTACCAAGTAAACAATGGTGCAAGTGTGGCTATGCCAGCTTCCCCACAATTACCTGATTCAGCAGACTTTGTGCAAACTCCAGGTTCTGCAGTCTTTGCTTGTTGACGGCACTGACTTCAGTAAATTTTGCACCCATTGCAGCTTCCTGTGATTATGAAACAAAAACAATAAAACAATCCATAGAATACAACACATATATTTTGAACCTAAATAGTTTTAAGAACAGATGTAGCCACAAGCTAACAGTATACCTTATCTGCCATTTTTCTTGATGTTTAAAAGTGATGGAACTTGTCAGTATGCTACACTGAAAATATTGAGGTGAAGTCCAGTTCAAAGCTATACCTTGTCTACAGGACAATGTCATGCCCCCTTGTTCATGTCTCATGGTACCACCCCAGATCTTTTAAAACACCCCTTCTCTTTTATGTTCATTTTCCACTCAGAGGCGTAGCTAGGGTTTTCAGCGCCCAGGGACAACTGAAGATTTCACGCTCCCTCCTGTTTGCCTGTTTGCAACATCAATTTGGTGCCCCCTGGATGCTGCGCATGTTTCCACTTCCTCCACAATCTCCTTCCATACTCTAAACAGTGCAGATCTTCTTGTCACCTTGCAATTGACTAGACACTTTCTTTTGGGATCTGTTGCCATCCTTTTGATTCAGGTTCGTTTTTAATTCTCGGCCAACTTCAATTCCCTAGTTTCACCTCTACTTATTCTCCCTTCACATACATACCAGACTTTTTGAAGAACTTAACCCTTTTCTTCTCTCCAAAATACAAAATCTTATTTTTTTCTGTAAATGCCTGTAATATTTTATTTTTATCACACTTACTTACTGTATATTCTGTTATTGGCATTTGCTGTTGATTCTTTATTTAGCTCAATAACTAAAACTAATTATCCTAATCCTTGTGAATTCACCAAAATCATTTGTCTTTCTTCATCTCACATCAGAAACGACACCGGTAACTAGGCAATGTGAGAGCAGGCTAAGTGTTGAGCGTTCACTGCTGTCAGGCTGCTTTCTTATGACTCTGGTTCCTGTTGTCATGAATACCTTTTGGAAATTTAAAGGCTGTTTTGTTTTGTAATTTCTTCTTTTGGAAAATTTTGTAATTGTGTTTTGAATCCGTGCCAATTTGTTAGGATTTTTCTCAGAGGTACCATGTTTATGTTTGACTTTTATGCCAGGAGTCTTATTGTTAGTAATGATGCACCTTGCGGAGTGGTGGCTCTGAGGCTAAGGATCTGCGCTGGTTGCTGGTTTGAATCTCCATTACTGCCAAAAGAGAACCTACTCTGCTGGGCCCTTGAGCAAGACCCTTAACCTGAAATTGAAGATGTGAGTTCCAAAATCTGCTAATTACACCTTTTGGTAAAATTTAGTGAACACGTGATTGTGACTTTTCATGCAGTTGGTCATGCACCGAAAATATGTTTGAGCTTCAAAACCTGCTAATTGCAACAGTGTAGCGCTATAGTTTTAGGGATTTAGTTTCAAAATCTGCTTACGGACCCAGATTTTCCTATTTATCTCTAAAATTTATCTTTTGTACTTAGCTGATTTTGGAACTGAGCTATTTAATTGCTCCAGGGGTGCTGTACAATGGCTGACCCTTTGCTCTGAACCCAAGGGGTATGCGAAAACTAACAAAATCCTAATACAAGAAATTGTACAAGGCTAAATATAGATCATACAAAACACACAATCATCAAAGCCATAACATGTGACATCATCACACTGTCATTATAAAAACAAAATGGAAACGTGTTGAAACTGTTTAAAAAAAAAAAAAAAAACATTTTTTGAGAGTAGTTAAGGAAGTGCTAAACAGACAATTCTAGGATATCATTTTGGTTTCTGATTTGGTTTTGTTAATTGAGTTCTCCTAGTTCATCTGTTTATAGACCACTGCTAAGTTAATTTCCAGATCATTTATTAATATAAGTCCTTTGGCACACCTTCACTCCAGAAGAACATAAGAAATGTTTCAAATGAAAGGAGACCATTCAGTCCACCAAGTTCTTCTGTTTAGCTAATAGCTAAGCTGTTTCAATCTGTCTTCCTGATCCTTCATGGAGGTTGTCAAGGTTTCTGCTTCAACTACATGTCTGTGTAGTTTGTTCTAGGTTCCCACAACTGTTTGAAAAAAGAAGTGCTTTACAGTTATAATGTTAAATGCACTTTCCCTTAATTTTCACTGATGTCCTTGAATATGTGATTCACCAGTTAAGTTGAAGGAATTCCACAGGATCTACTTTACCAAAGCCTTTGAGAATTCTGAAGACATGGATTAGGTCCCTCCTTGTGACTAAACAGTGACTTTCAAATACCTCAGAAACATTATGTACTTAATTAAGCAATTATTTGTAATAATCAATGCTCTTAGCCGATATTGGCACTACTAAATCAATATCCTTAGGTACATGACAAATGTGTCTAAAACTACCACAATGGAGCACATGGTCTAATTTCCTTGCAGACGTTAGAATCTTTTGTTTCAATTCCAGGCTTTCTTGCTCCACTGCTGGTTGCTTGTTGTGGTTGCCCCTCTTTGTCACTGCCTTTCTTACATGCTGCACTTCTTCAACCTCAGAGTCTCTCCAGTCTGGCTGATCTCGGTCACTTTGCAGGCCTCTCTTCTAAACCCATTTTAATATCAACTTGGAGAGACTACATCTGGTTAAGACTGTCCTTTAATTTAATTTTGTCGTACGCATTGGGTGCTTGCCTATTCATCGATCTTCATGGCTAATGGGGTATTATGGATCACTGAGTGAAATCTGGAACCTTGAAACACAAATATAGTGATGCTGGATTTGAATTTTAGTATTTTTCAACTAAGTGTTTTCATAAAATAAACTTCAGCAATGTCATACAGAATTACACTAACAGGTGACTGTCCGATTCAAACGGTCCACTGTTAGATCTGACTTTACCAAAGTGGTCCACAGACCAAAGCACTTTAGTACTACTTCTCTAAGGGGGTCACTGTAGAAATATTCCTTGTTTATTTTTGATACAATAATAGTAATGCCTTCCTTGGAGTTTCTTTTTGTGACTGTCGGCATCTTTCTGGTTCTTGATTGCTGCTGCTTGTTCACAAACAGCAGCATTAGGCCTACATTACAGGACACATGTTGTGGTGAGGAGATGAAAGCAGTGGGTGAGCTGTTCAATTAGTTTTTGCATACTTACTTCATTTTTGACTTTTACAGCAGGGGATTCAAGTTTGTGTTTTTTGTAGGACTGGGGTGCCACGCCATCTTCAAGATCAAGAACAGACCTGAATTTCTCTGCCTCTGTTTCATAATTCTGCAAAGAAAAAGAAATGAATTAGCAAATTACATGTGGGCCTGACAGGCAAGGGTGTTCTGCTGATAGAAAGTGGTGGTATGATGAGGTGGCTCTGAGCTCCCACTCAAGACTCTGGTATCAGCTTTTACATTAGTGGTCCATTATGCATATTTATGTTTAAACTCCATCAACTCACTTACCTACCAAGGTGAAAGGAGCTGAGCCTCTCCTAGCAATAGCAGCCAACGCTGGATGGGTCATACGGACGTACAATCACAGGCACATTCACATTTCTTAAGTTACATCAACATAACATAATACAGCAGTCTCAAACCATGTTACTCCAGCCGATAGTCACAAAGGGTCAGGTGTCTAATGCCTGGTAACATTAAGCACTTGGCAAGCACCAACCCTAGACAGGACCCTTGTCAATAGCAGGGCTCACTCTTTCACATGGGGGCCAATTTAGGGCTGCCGATTAACCTGACCTGCGTGTCTTTGGGCACATGAGAGGAAAGCCCACAGTTATGGGGAAAACATGCCTTCTCCACACAGACAAAAACTGGGAATGTGATTCCAACTTGGGATGCTGGGTCCTTGGCAAAGCCTTGCTCCCAACTATGCCACTGTGCCACCTTTTATGACAGTAATGGTTCATTGTCAAATAAAGTTTTTTACTTATTATGCAGATCATTGGTACACAGTTGGAAACTTAAGGGCAGATTTTGGAGAAAAGTTAAGTTTTTCTTGATGCAAAGAATCATAGACACATGGAATAAATTACCAAGTTGTGTGGTGGAGAGCAGAACGTTATGGACCTTCAGATCTTGACTTGATGTTATTTTAGACAATATATGAGAATAGAATGGATGAGCTTTTTGGGCTGAATGGCCTGTTCTCATCAGAGTTGCCTCTTATGTTTCAGTTAGAGCACTAAACTAAGAAGTCATTGATCTGTATAGAAAGTCAAGCAAACACAAATGTAAGAGTGTACAGCTAGAGAGCATCTGCCAAAAGCTTTGTGGCAACCAAACGGAAGGGAAAAACATCCTAAGAATGCTTCATTTGAGCATAAAAATGTGAGATTGTCTGGGAAAACATTGGTGCGCTGACTGATTGACCTTCCAGCATTTTTGAAAAGTGACAAGATGCCCACATAAACATAAGGAGAACATGCAGTCTTGCCCCAATCCACTACCTGACTACTGTAGACTCACATAGCTAATGGTATCTTGTGGGTCACTTTTATCCAGATATGCAGTATAATTGATTTCAGAGATGATCTGTAAACTGTCCAAGCTACCTACCACAATGCCCTCTGGCAGAGTTTAAGACCACTCTAACCCTACAGCATCCACAACCCTTAAAAGGTGAAGACTCTTAGGTTTCTATAGGGTCCGGTCCTCCACTAGCGGAATGTGTGCTGCTATCTAGTTGGCTGTAGGGCCAAGACTGGCCCCTTGCTAGTTGTCTAGGATCTTACCTTTACAATGACAACATGGTCCCACTCAGGCTGTGCTGTGTCCCGGGCTCTATTGACCAGGAGGCATTTTGACTTCCTGCCAGTCCTTCTTGTTCTCACTCCCTCTTACAACTCAGTGTCTCTGCCTACAGCTGTTCTGAGGCATCCAACCCACCTCCCATTTTCTCTTGGAAGAGGAATGACAACATGTATCATCACTGCTAGTGAGTAGGTTTCTCTCTCACACTGAAAATTGCTTGCCCCTTTTCCTGTGCTATCCCACCTTTATCTACAACAGTCTTTTGGCATAACCAGAGAAAGTCGAGTTAGTCTTGGTTAACTAGCCACCCAAGCCCAACTAGATGTTATCTGATACACATTAATGCTGTAAATGGGTCTGATGCTTTGTCTGTCTCTGATTGTAGTTTTGTTTATTAATATTAACAGAGAATGGGCTGAACAGTGAGCTGCACCAATCAACAGAGTTTCTTTATACAACTTTCTCTACCTTGACAGCTTCTTGATATTGCTGTGCACTTTTGGTTACATTCTCCATTTCAACCTCCTTCCTGGAAATGTCTGTTAGCAGATTCTGTAAAAAAAAAGAAATGAATAGAAAAATTAGAGAATACCTTTAGATCCAAGATGCTCTTGAGTGTGACAATACTGTTTTGGAACTGCCCAAGAGGGATGGGAATGGAAGAGCAACTTCAACAAGAAGGACACAGTCATAGAATCATGAAGGTGTTGTGGAATACAAATAGATTTTTGTAAAGAAGATAGATATCTTGATGTCTCAAAGTATCCATGGCCATTTACTGACCCCATTTAATCCAATTTTAGGGTCTCTCAGAACTGGAGCCTGTCCCAGAAGCATTGGGCACCATGAAGAAACCAACTCTAGCTCAAATAAATGTGAAACGGGACACCAACAGTTAGATAATGAGAGACCCACGCGTATTGGTTAACAGTTAAAAGAAATAGTAGAACAATGGGAGATGAAGGCAATAACAAGGAGTGAAGTTTTCTGATTCCCCAGGAGCAGCAATGTACCCCAGAATGCCTGGGGCAGGAATATCGCCTGCACATTTACCCTCTGGTTCTTCAGTTTAGTATCAATTTGCCGAGGATCATCAGTCTCTCTTGGCGAGTAGTCGGGCACTTGACTCATCCAGCTGTTCAGGCTGTCATAGTCATTGCGATAATTACCATAAGCCACTTTGGCCTTCTGCAGCTCCTGGGACCTGTGGTGATGCAAAGAAGGGAGACAAAGAATGAAGTGTAAGTGGTGTTGCTTGCTTGCTGTGTACGCACAACAAACTGAAACAATGTTGGGTGAGGAGGAGACATCCTCTGAGCCTTTTAGTAACCCTTAAAAATGAAAGCAACATTAATGGCTGTTTTTCTCATAAAGTATACTTGAGTGTTAGAATAATATAAAATGAACAGGTAGGTTAATAGAACTGGATATTAAAAGACAGGTTGAAAATGCATATTATGACTCTATGGTCCAATATGTGAGGTGATTTGGACTGTTCTTAAAGCAATATTTTACTCCAAAAATTGTATTATTCTTACATGTTACTTACTCCATGTACAGTAATTTGTAGTGATGGCCAGGGAAAAAATTTAATCTCATGTTTTCATGGAGAACAGAGATAACAAAGTTTTTGAAACTTTCGCTCGGGAATGAGCTTTTACATTGAAGACTGGACTCTTGACCAGCGAAAGGGGGTAAGAGGCAGATCTCACTTCAAAAGCTTCATCTCACATGAATGCGATTCCACATGCGCGCACTGCTCTGATTTTCCGGAAGTATTTATTTAAAAATATTTTAGCAAAAAATTCACGCGTTTTACCTGTGAGCTTACGACTGGATGACTTAATATGCAATTATGTGACACAAGTAACAAGTTTTTTTTTTTTTCATAGGCGTTTTTATATTATTTGCTGAGGTTCAGCGCTCGTCACCATAGATGGTCATTCTACCAGAAATGCTATTATCTCAGCCATCACTACAAGCCACATGGTGTAAGTAACATATACAAAATATCGTTTTTGGCTGGAGTATTCACTTAATCAGAGAGCACTGAAGACTGGAAAACCCAAAAAATAGACACAAAGTAATTAAATGACAATGCTGACTCAAGGGCTACTACTACATTTTTAATTAAAAACAGCATTTTTAAACCAAATTGACTTCTATCAATACTAGGGTTTTTACATTGATTATGAAAGTATCTCCATCCACACTAAAACATCCAAAACACGTATGACATAGACAGTTGCCTACAATGAGCATGTGTATATCGGCAAAAAAATCCTTGAATGGGGTGTTAACGCCACTGGCCACAGGATTTATTGAAAAACTGTAGCAAGTGGTAAATAATTTGTGCATGTACTGTATAAAGTATTCAGCTATACAAAATGCAATTTAGATGCAAACTGGAAAGCAACTTTTCTATGTCCGCTATGGTGGTATGGTTTTCTTCCATGAAAGGTGACCAATCAGTGAATGGCACATTGTAATGAGCAGGATCCAATCAGGGCAAAGAATATGTAATAAGCACGAGCAAATCAGAGCATGATTAGAGTCAGCATTTTTAGAAATCCACATTTTGATTGGTCCACATTACAATGTCGAGCTGGCATTTTCCAAAGTCTGGAGAGTGTTTTCAAAAGGTGAAAAAGGCCAGTGGGTGAAAATGGAGACTAATGTCTAGGTCAGGGGTCCTCAATCACAGTCGTGGAGGGCCACAGTGGCTGCAGGTTCTTGTTCTAACCCGGTTGTTTAATTAGAAAGCAATTCTTGCCAATAACTTAATTTCATGGCTGGTTAGTGCCTTAACTCTGCTGTGTCAGGTCATTCTCATATCCTAGATTTTCTTCCGCTTTCTAAGGATATCATCCAAATGATTTGAAGGCTAAAATGGAGGAGTAATTCTCAGTCATTCACTTTTTTCCCTTCACTTTCCTTCCAAGTATTTAATTAAACCCAATAGTGCATGATGAATACACACAAGTGTAAATGGTAACACGCTAAATGGAGAAATGCTGGTCTCTTTTGTCATTTGCATGTTATTACTAATTAGGAGTAATTAAAAACCAAGGCTACAACTGTTTAAGACTAAAATAAGCAATAAGGGTTCAAAATCTTAACAAGAGAGACAACTAAAGTGAAGCAGACGTGTTACTTGAGCAGTAAGTGCTTCTTATTAAGCAATTAGGTAGGAGCAAAAACCTGCAGCCCTCTAGGACCGTGATTGAGGACCCCTGGTCTAGGTTGTTAAATTAAAACATAGTAGTGTGGATGTAGCCTAACTTTTGCTGTTCCCATGCTGTAATTCCACGATACCAAGCTAGTGTTTTATTAGTAAAACTATGGGGCTTCGCAACCCTGCTTACTTTGCTTGCCAACCACCCGGCCTGCACTACGTGCCAGCCACTTCACATCTCTGCCGCTCGTGTATGTGGATTTCACTTTCACCAAACAACAAATCTTTTAATTCTCGTGGATGCACCTCTTCATTGGGAAGAAACACTACTTTTTCCTGATGGCAACACAAATTAGACGATCTACAAGTCTCTGACTTAAAGTTTAAATCCAAACAATATATTCGATCTCTTTTCGATGTTCCGTTATTTCACCGAGTAATAATTTTCATTTGTTTGCGCTAATGCGATTTTTACTATCATTTTTTTGAGACTTTCAAATTTTAGTACTTTCATTATCTCTAACCTGCTCTGCATGTGTATCGTGCCAATGTTTTGGAACCTCTGTACATTCTACTTTGTCTACTCTTTGTCTTTTATTTCTGGCCCAGGCGTGTTTAAATCTCTTGGCACAAAGTCTCGTCTTGCAGAACTTGAAAGTATCTCTCTGAAAAAGTCACATCTCGTCCCAAGCCAAAAAGTCTCGTCTCATCCCTGGAATTTTTTATATAATAGAGAGACAAGTCTGTAACTATATCTTGGTGAGAGAGCACATGCCAGTGTAACAAACAAAATGGCATCCAACACCTGTAGCTTCAGAGTCTATCCTCTAGAGACTCTCCAAGAGCTAGCAATAAGGCCATGACCACTATATCTACCGCAGCTGTCACCCCTTCTTTTTTTACTGGATGGATGTGGCTTACAAACGATACACATAGAATTTCTCCCTTCCTCCTCAATATATGCTGGTTTTTCCATTCTTTAGTTCTGCGTGCACATGTACTCTCTGACATTTACTTCTTTTTTGCCAATGCTCTCTGTTCTAAATGTCTCTTAAACACTGAAACTCAGCTTACCTGGTGTTAATTTGCTTGTTAAGATTCTCATATCTCTTATTCAGTTTTCGGACTTCAGACTCTTGCCGGTCAATGTCTGGACAGTGCTCTTGCAGTTTGTTCGTGAGGTTCTCACAGCACAACTTCGATGCCTGAAGGTTCTGCTCAGTCTCGGATAGTGTGGATCTCTTGGATTTCAGCTCGTTGTTCATTGCCTTGTGAAAATGAAATTGGGTGGGTGAGGTTAATAAGGCAGCAGAGAAGGCACCAGCTGAAGTTAGATACAATTTAGAAACTGAAAGTGGCAACATGTATATATATTTGTTTGGTTTGTTTTTATATTTCAGGTATGATGCATTTATACTACAATTAAATTAACACATTTGACTACAGACAAGTGACCTCCATTGTGACTTCCAGTGAACTAATAATGTGACTTGTAAAGTCAACTGGTAATGATTTCAATGTGTCATGTTTAATTTGTGTTTTATATGTGTAAGTAATTTAGACCACATTGCAGGGATCTGTTTTCACTTTGACAAGAAAGGGTCTTCTTCTGATCAGTGTCAAACCAGGTAGGGTTAATAAGGCCGCAAGCAGAGTAGGCAACAGCTTAAGTCAGTTTCATTTTGGGATTGAAACTGGCAAAACATTTTTTTTTGACAAAACAAATACTTTGGCTAAAACTAAGACTAACTTAAAGCTGCAAGCCAAACCTTGCATATTTATTATACTCAAGCTGTACTTCCTAGTAGAACAGAGGTTGGATAAAAAGAATGATGAGTAAAAGGAATTTGCTTGGCCTGCACTTCTTGGTTCTGCTTTACATTACTGGGAAAATGATTGCAGTTCTAGGCCCAAACAAAAACACTAAAGTGCAGGGCAGCATGGGAGGTAGTGGCAGCCATCTACCCATCCACATGACCCACAAACTGAGGACCAACACACCAGGCTGTGTACCTTCTAGCCAGAAGACAGGTTTATTCCACTGACACCATCTGATTGTTCTAGTGGTCCATTTACCAATTGTTATTTGCTTTTTTGTCAGTTCAATCCCAGCTTGTCTTGCAATAAAACAGAGGTGAAGTATGAGGAATGCAGCTGTGAATATTTCAGGTTGGACTTCCTCCCAAAGGACCGAGGGGAGTTCAGTTGGGGATGCATGATTGTAATCGACCATTATAGGTAAGCATTACCTTTAATAGTTTGTATACACTAATCTTTACATTCAGTGGCCACTAGTATCGGGTGTGGTCCACTTTTGCTACCAGAACAGCTTAAAATCTTTGATGTGTAGATTCAAAAAACTGCTGGAAACATTCCTTAGGTCCATGCCAATATCACAGAGTTCTTGCCAAGTTGTTGGCCACACATTCACACTGCTAACCTCCGGGTCCATGACTTCTATAGGAATGAAATCTGGGAAGTGTGCAGGCTGTTGGAGTAAACTGAAGAGGCTGCCATGTGTGTGGAATCGTCCTGCGATGATGAGTGCTCTCTGTGTGTGTGTGTGTGTGTGTGTGTGTGTATGTATGTATAGATATTTGTAGCTAGAAAAAAACTATTTTAAGATATTTGATTCATTTTCTCCCTTTGTGGATTTTCAGCTACAAATATATATATACTGTATGTGTGTGTATAGAGTATATATATATATATATATATATATATATATATATATATATATATATATATATATATATATATATCCATCCATCCATCCATCCATCCATCCATTGTCCAACCCACTGAATCTGAACACAGGGTCACGGGGGTCTGCTGGAGCCAATCACAGCCAACACAGGGCACAAGGCAGGAACCAATCCCGGGCAGGGTGCCAACCCACCGCAGGACACACACAAACACACACACACACCAAGCACACACTAGGGCCAATTTAGAATCGCCAATCCACCCAACCTGCATGTCTTTGGATTGTGGGAGGAAACCGGAGCACCCCGGAGGAAACCCACGCAGACACGGGGAGAACATGCAAACTCCACGCAGGGGAGGACCCGGGAAGCGAACCCAGGTCCCCAGATCTCCCAACTGCGAGGCAGCAGCGCTACCCACTGCGCCACCGTGCCGCCCTATATATATATATTTATTAATTTATTTATTTTGACAAGATGAAATAAAGTGTAGAGGTTGAGCAGGTTGTAGTCCTATTTAAAGTTAAAATGCTATCCTTAATGGTAAACTGCTTTCTTTTATGGCTTGTATTTTGGCAGACAGTGAAGTTAAAATCTGTCTGTGGGGAGATTGTCGACCTTGTCAAGAGGTTTACTTGGCAGTGGCATTCATGTGTCTGGTGACTCTGCCTATGAAGTGAATAGACAGATTGGGAGAGCATGGGGGGTCATGAGGTTGCTAGAAAGGGATGTGTGGCGCTCCCAATATCTATGCAAAAGGACAAAGGTCCAAGTCTTTAGAGTTCTGGTGCTTCCTGTTTTGCTATATGGTTGCGAGACATGGACGCTATCCAGTGACCTGAGATGAAGACTGGACTCCTTTGGTACTGTGTCTCTTCGGAGAATCCTTGGGTACTGATGGTTTGTCTTTGTGTCGAATGAGCGGTTGCTCATGGAGTCCCGAATGAGGCACATTATCTGCATTGCGAGGGAGCGTCAGTTACGGCACTACGGCCATGTGGCGTGATTCCTCTAGGGTGATTCAGCTTGTAAGATCCTCATTGTTGAGGACCCAAGTGGCTGGACCAGGCCAAGGGGCCACCCACATAACACCTGGCTGCAGCAGATAGAAGGTCATTTCCGGAGGGTGGGACTGGACCACTTATCTGCCTGGGGGGGGTTGCCAACCAGTATCCCAAGCTGTTTTGTCATGTGGTGGGTGCGGCAACACTCTGCACCAGTACATTCCCCCCAATCTGACCTGAAGTTAAAATGGAATATTTACATTTTCAACAATAACCAATTTTAAGTTGTCTGCTGTGACCAAAAATTAAACACCTTATAAATTTACATACCTTGGAAGTTTTCACATTTTATTGTTAAACAACATTGAATCACAGTGGATTTAATTTGGCTCTTTTGGCACTGATCAACAGAAAAAGACTCTTTAACGTCAAAAGTGAAAACAGATCTCTGCAAAGTGTTCTCAATTCATTACAAATATGCAAATTGCTCACCCACCTCAAGTCAGTGTAGACGCACCTTTTACAGCCATGACAGCCCAGAGTCTGTGTTCACAGGTCTCTCTCCATCAGCTTTGCACATCAGAACATGGCCATTTTCCTCATTCTTCTTTGCAAAACTGCTCAACCTCTGTCAGGTTGTATGGTGATTGGCTGTATGGTGATTGTGAGTGAACAGTGTTTTTAAGTCTAGCCACAAATTTTCAACTGGTTTGAGATCTGGGCTCTGACTTTGCCAGGCTAGGACATTAATATTGTTGTTTTGTAGTATGTAGTATGTGGTAGGTGCAAGCTTTATCATTTTTCCTTAAAGACGCTAGACATCATATGCACAAAATTCTAATTGCAGCAATATGTACTATTCCATATAAATGCAAACACCCCACATACATCAAAAACATAAAGTATAAAATCAAAATAGTTATGATCAATGTCTACAGCAGAGCTTCTAGTGGCCAAAGAGAATCAATGTAGATGATCTTCATTTTTTTATTGTTCATTTTAAGACAAGTACAAAAATGTGCACGGTTTTAAATCGAAGCCTGTTTTATTTCCAGTAGAAATCAGTAATACTGGTTTTTACTAAGATTTACTCACAGCCAGTTCCTGCTGGGTGTTTTCTAGTGATCTCAAGTCACTTGGGGCTATTTCCTCCCTGGCCAGTCTGTTTTCATAAGTTGCCAGCATGGTGCGCCCTTTATGCAGGCTGTTCTCAAGGCGATTGGACTTGTCAAACCTGAAAAAAAATCAGCAAATTACAACTCCTGTAGTTGGCAAAGCAAAAAGGAAATGGGAAGAGAGCTAAAGCTATCACGCACTTGTCTTCTGCCGACGTCAGCAGGAGGTCGACCTTGTCATACTTGGTTCGGGCATCATTGACTTTGTTGTAGAGCTGTGGAGCGCTCGCACAGGAAGGATTCTTCGACAAGAAGACCTCTGCTTCACGGATCTTTGAGGACTTTTCAGGTTCAATGCGCCTGACAGAACCTTTGATTGTCTGCAGGGGTAAAAATGAAATTAGGACACTGGCTCTGGCATTGCAGTCTCCCTCACCAACAACACAGCTCACCTTTAATTGCTTTTTGTTAGGCAAAATCCTGAACAGAAATTCAAGTGAATGTAACCAAGTGGAAAGGTTAAATGTCACAGGTGTCAATTTCAAAAATTCACTTAAAACATGAATTTAGGATAAGGGACAGATGGAAATATGAGTTTCCCAGTGAGAATTTTTTTGTGAATGCCCAATTGACAGAAAACAGTGCTACCCAAATGAACCTAGTTGTGATTGAATGTTGACCTTTAACCTCATTCAGTAATATGAAATAAAAGAATATTGACCAGGTCAGTCAGAAATGGCATTTTCATGGTTGAGTTGTATGTCTCATCATGTGATAAACATTTCACATATTTTTCTTTTGCTTCTCATTAGTGCTGGATTTATACTTGTACTAAAATTTTTATATTGGTAATGATCCCTGCTTTCATATCTTAGTACCAATACCAAAATCACCCCGAGGCAAATAATGGATAACCAAAAAACACTGGCTCCCAGATGCTTCATTCCCCCTGCCTGCACTACACTCATCCAGGATTAAAGGCAACCTGACTGCCACACCATTCCCAAGGTCTACCATGGTCCATTGAGGCTCACAATTTCTTAATCGTGTATTCTCCCTCATAGTTTTGACTGTGCTTATATGTCATATAAGAACAAGAAGTAAAAGTCTGGGAAGTTGGGGGACTCCACCTCAGAGTTGATTGTGCGAATATACATATGTTGCATACTACTTCAAAGAGCATGGGGGTTCAAAGTGCAAGGTTGCATTATGCAACCACATTAACTTCCACCACCGAAATCAGCATAATGCTAGTACAGGACCGTTTTAAAAATGTGGTACTTCAGTACTCCTTTAATACTGGTATGCCATACAGCACTATTTCTCACTTTGATGAAAAAAATTCTAGTTAGTATTTGATTGCTTTTTGTGTGGAAGAAGCAGCCAACTAATAGCGACCTCATGTTTCTCCCAAAATGCCAACTGGAAATCCATATGAATACAACACAATGTGTATGACACGATTATGCCTAAATGACTTCATGCCCTGATGCACTGGAACTTGTATCACCACTCATCATATTTTCACTCATATAAAGTATCCTCACACTGGATCTGGAATGACAACTTCTTCTCTGTTTTATGAGATGAAGCCTAAAAAAACTTATAAAGAGCTACTTAAGAACGTTTTATTTGGGGGCTGGGTGGACTTTTGGCATAAAACCTTTCAGATCTTGTTTTTTTTTTCCTCCAGCTTAGCTGCAGTTTTTTTTTTTAATTTTTATTTTTGTGCCCTGTCCAGCCATCTGACCTTCTCACTGGACTCGCATTTTGAAACTTAAAAAAACAATTCTATATTTAAGGACTCGAATTCTCTTAATTACATATCTATCACTTATGTAAGTGTGTGATATTTATTTTTTGTATATTATTTATTCATTGTTATTCTTATTTAATTTTAATTTTTTTTCTTTTCTTGTAACTATTTCCTTCATGCCTTGTAAAGCACTGTGCTGTAGAAATAAATGTTGTTAGACAGACAGACAGACAGACAGACAGACAGACAGACAGACAGACAGACAGACAGACAGATAGATAGATAGATAGATAGATAGAAAGATAGATAGATAGATAGATAGATAGATACTTTATTAATCCCAATGGGAAATTCACATTCTCCAGCAGCAGCATACTGATACAATAAATAATATTAAATTAAAGAATGATAATAATGCAGGTGAAAAACAGACAATAACTTTGTATAATGTTAAATGTTAACGTTTACCCCCCCGGGTGGAATTGAAGAGTCGCATAGTTTGGGGGAGGAACGATCTCCTCAGTCTGTCAGTGGAGCAGGACAGTGACAGCAGTCTGTTGCTGAAGCTGCTCCTCTGTCTGGAGATGACACTGTTTAGTGGATGCAGTGGATTCTCCTTAATTGATAGGAGCCTGCTGAGCGCCCTTCGCTCTGCCACAGATGTTAAACTGTCCAGCTCCATGCCAACAATAGAGCCTGCCTTCCTCACCAGTTTGTCCAGGCGTGAGGTGTCTTTCCTCTTAATGCTGCCTCCCCAGCACACCACCGCGTAGAAGAGGGCGCTCGCCACAACTGTCTGATAGAACATCTGCAGCATCTTATTGCAGATGTTGAAGGATGCCAGCCTTCTAAGGAAGTATAACCGGCTCTGTCCTTTCTTGCACAGCGCATCAGTACTGGCAGTCCAGTCTAATTTATCATCCAGCTGCACTCCCAGATATTTATAGGTCTGCACCATCTGCACACAGTCACCTTTGATGATCACGGGGTCTATGAGGGGTCTGGGCTTCCTAAAATCCACCACCAGCTCCTTGGTTTTGCTGGTGTTCAGTTGTAGGTGCTGTTGGTTGTTGTTGGTGTTGTTGTTGCGTGTCACCCATTCAAACTGGACCACAGTTGCTTTGTGTCGTATTGGGTATTTATTTAAGAGAGGACGCAATAAGCATGAGAATGGGAATAAGCTTGAGCATGGGAAAGGTGCTATATAAATAAAATGTATTATTATCATTATTTTTATTAATAACCTGATATTAAAACATTTGCAGGTGCTGGCTCACCATGAGGTCATTCAGCCGCTCTGTACTGTCCTGGATGGGGTGGTTCTGGTCCAGTGGCGGACGAAGACGTGAATAGACATCCTTCTCCTGTCTGTCCAAATCATTGTAGACTTTGTCTAGCCCGGACATCAGCTGGCGACACTGCTGCTCCTGCTCATCTGAAATCAGGTTTGAAGTCATTAAGGAATCGGCATATGAAACTGGGTGATTACCTATAGGGTACTTAACGTGCTATTTGCAGTAAACTGGAAAAACTACAGATACCATTCTGACAATGAGCCTACCGAAGCCTGTCGGCTTTTCTTTCTTCAGCTCTTCATATCGTTTTGCCAGGGCAGCCTTGCTGTTTGCTGCTTTTTGTTTCAGACCCTTCTGTTGATTGGCAAGGCTGTAGGAACACAGTAAAGACTTATGGTTGATTGTACGTGACAATCAACAGAAATAAAAAGGAAGTACTATAGCACTCTTACTTGTCAGCAAAAGTGACAGCGTCGACGTCAGTGGGGGGAACAATGAAAGCGACTCCAGGTGCGGTAATCTTCTTCCCTTCACTGTCTACCACGTCCCACATTGAGGTGTTGTTTTTAGACAAAGTGTACTTCTCCCCACGTACAATTGAGCCCTGGAAAGACAGAGATGGCACCAAAGGTTTTGTTAGGGCACAGGAAAAGATTACATGTTTAAGGTTTTGTACAGTGACAAGTGAGATGTATACACAGGGGAGGAGGTGAACTGAGGGAAAGACAACCTGTAGAGTGGAAACACATTGGATTGAGAGGTACAGGGGCTGCATGAAGCTTCCACTTGAGAAAGAATAACAGAGCTGGCTTTAGAGACAGAGAATTCTGACAATTATTGTGCCAGCCAGAACCAACCCCAGGATATGTCTATACTAGAAGTATACATATTTATAGATATCAGCCATAAGTCAATGCCTATGAGAACAATGTCTAGGGGTATAGACTAGATTTTATGGGATCATAAGTATCATACATTTGCCCACTCATTATGGGGTAGCAACTTCTTGTTCTTTTTCCAAAAACTTGAACAACTGTGTAGATTGCAAGTATACAGGGAAAGAGTACTGGGTAGAGTGTCCTGAATGACAGGTGGTCCAGCCAGTCTGGCCTTTTCATTGAGGAAGCCCATGAGCAATATACAAAGTTGGCTGCTGTTCAGAACTTTTGTGGGTGAATCCAAAGCCTGCATGTACAGCAGATTCAGAAAGTGTTCAGACCCTATTCACTTTCCGCACACTTTATTGTGTTGTAGATTTAACTTTCGAAGGAAACTTTTGCAATTTATGCCCAACAATCAATAACCCATAACGAAAACATGAATTGTGGGACCTTATACTCTCCAGTGTGAGCCTTTCTAAATGATCTCTGGTCAATTCAGTTTAGCACAGGTGGACTCCAATCAAGTTCTTGATTGACACATCTCAAGGAGAATTAAAGCAAACAAAATGCACATGAACACAGTTTGGACTGCCACAGCCACGACACTGAATACATACATATATGTTACGTATTTCAGTGTTTGATGTTTAATAAATCTGTAACCATTTCAAAAAACATGTTTTCACTTTTTCATTATGGGTTATTGAAGACATTCTGTTGGGCAAATATGGCAAATTTATCCATGTAAAATGAAATCTACAACACAATAAAGTGTGCAGTGAGTGACGGGGTCTGAATACTTTCTCAATCCACTGTAGCCCTGGGACAAGAGTATTTTTTTTCTTATCTTTTATTGAATTTATTAAATGCGTTGATTTGATTCAAACCTAGCTTTGTAAAATTTGACTTGCTTGTATGGAATTTTATTTGATTTTAATAAATTCAATAAAATGTTAAAAAAAAAGTATTAAAAGCATATAACATTCCACACAATCAAGTCAAATTTAACAAAACTAAATTCAAATCAACCTCCAACTATGGGAAAGAGAGGAAGGCCAACAGCCAGAGTAAAACTATTGAGAGTAGTAAAAAGAGGAAGGAGTCTTTTCTTCCAATTTAAATGCTTATTCTAAAATGTTATTAATTAGATCCTGGCAGGTTTTAAAACATGTTTTAAACAGATCCTCTAAGTGAGAATTTGCTTTTTTCTAATTTCAAATAATATATAACATCAGTTACCCCAACTTAAAAGGGGAGAGTTAGGATTCTTCCAGTTGAGCAAGATAAGTCTACGTGTTAATAGTGAAGTAAAGGCAAATCCAGTTTGTTTGTCCTTCTCCACCTTAAGCCCATCTGGAAGTCCACCAAACACAGCTGTTAGTGGGGTAGGAGTGACTATGACACCAAGGAAGCCCATGAGAAATATTCAATATATGTTTGATAGGCATTTAAAATTTTTGTCCAGAAAGATGTTAATTTGGTACACACACAAAACATGTGGTCTAGTGAAGCTGGGGCTCGATTGAGAGTATTAATTATCAGTAAGTATCAGTAGATGAGAGTTTTGAGGAGGTAAAAAACACCACCTTGGGGAATTTGAGAAAGTCTGTTATTGGAATGCTAACCCAACATCAGGCAACAGATGTATGTAGCAGCCTGGACTTTTTAAATGATATTTTATTGACATAGTAGTCATTTAGCCCATTACAACAATAGGCGCTAGAACAGTTGTGCATAAACATTAGTAGGAACAGTCTATATTAAATGGCAAGGGACTTTGACCTCATTCTTTTTGTTGGTCGTATTTTTCTTTCTTTCAGCCTTTCTTTTGTTGATGTTTACATGCTGAGCTGACCGTTCTTCGTGGGCTGCCGCCATGTATTGTGTGTCTTTAATTTTCTGTGACAGTAATACTGTCTTGTACGGCTCTATTCAATAAGGGCGCGCACAAAAAGGCGAGCTTCAAAAGGGCAACCTCAATTGATCGTGGCGAATAAAGGCGTTCGTAGATAATTTAGTTCAGAAGGCTCTGGAATATGTGAAGAGCAACAACGGTGCAGAACTTTATTTACGCGCGCCTTTATTTGCTGCACCCAATTGAGGTCGCCCTTTTGAGGCTCGCCTTTTTGTGCGCGCCCTTATTGAAGGATACTGTCTTGTACGTCCGCTGGCTTGTACGTCCGTAATATACCTTTTAATTTTCTCTGGCGGTAATACAGGCGTGCGCGTCGGTAATATGCCTTTAATCTCCTCTGACAGTAATACTGGCTTGTATGTGGTTGTAATATGCGTCACTGTATTGTGTACCTTTAATTTCCTCTCACTGTAATACTGGTTTGTATTTCCGTAAAACGCCTCTAACTTTCTCTGACAGTAATATCGCGCATTGCACCGTGCCCCGCGCATGCGCACTTCACCAGAAGACACGCACACACGGACACCTGGATGCACACAGGGATTTTATATATATAGACAAGGGCTTCATGATGGACCTGACGTAAAAACATTGTACGTTTCCAGAGTTCAGCATTTGCATGTGTCAATTTAGCCACAACTAGATGGAATCTGGGTAAAATAAAAATATGTTTTTATCTACTCCATTGTCAGCTAGTCTTAGCCTGCTGTGCTCATACATATGAGTTCTTTAAAGTTCTGCCATGTACATAGTGTATAATGTGATTATTCTTATTTTGTGTTTTATTTGAATTATATTTGCATATTATAAAGACCATCTTTGGCTTGTAAGTGGAAACGTGCAATCAATCTTGCTTAGCCCAACTGAAGGAAGGTCATGGGGCAAGGTCTAGGATGGCAATATTGGGGTGAAGAACGAAACCAACCATACCCGTGATGGGCTTTCCACAGCAAGCCACAGACATGCAAACACTAAGACTAAGCACATCAACCTAACCTGCATGTCTTTGGGGTGTGGGAGGAAAAGCAGAGCACTGAAGAAAAATGCATCAAGGGGAGAAGCAGGACGTGCAGTCCCCACAAAGACGGTCCGAGTATTTACATGCCCACACATAATCGGGTTAAGGTGAATAACCCAGTTAAGGCAGAGACCTGGTTTCTTAATAACCTGCATTTACATGTGCAAGTTATTTCTGGAGCTCTGCTTGTCAGTTAAACACCATTAAACTGCACAAAAAAAGAGTGAAATGTTACCATCAGCCACTGTGAAGTTGAAAATAAGCACCTTGCCTGTGTTAATTTCCTTGTGTTTTTATAAATATGTTAAGTCAAATAGATGCTTTATTTAGTAGGTTTCTGTTACTGGATTGCATGCAGCAAACTCTTTTCTGTTTGGCTGTGTGACTGAGTCCTGTAAAGGACCCGCTACTTGAGCTTCTTGCCTTACACCCAGTGCTGCTACAATAATAACAGCACAGGCATTTCTACTTCAGTAAGATAAGTATTGCATTAGGTTACTTTAAAAAAGTAATCAGACTTTTATAACACACCTTACTTTTAATGTGTTACCCTACTGCTCTCGAGATTGTGTTCCTGAGCTCGGCAGTGTAAGCTCAGCTCATTAACATAAATTTAGCGATTTCTGAAATACCCAGACTGATTATTTCAGCCAGGAGAAGCAATAATGCGATCGCCCCAACATTTGCCTCTGGAAATTTATTTACCTGTGGCCGCTGACATTGTATGCGAAGCAGGCTGACAGAGTGCAACAGACATGCTCAGACTACAAAATCCTGCATATATATAGCATATAGCAATAACCTGGTTAAGGGTCTACGTGGCCGTATAATCGGTTTATTCATGGAGAAGTCTCCCTCTGTTCATCAGGTTTCTCAGAGGTCAACAACCTCATCACTCTAATCAGAATAATAGCTTACTGTACATATGGCATTTTAGAAATCAGGTTTCTGTGAATAACTGAGTTAGTGAATCTCATGTAAACAAGCTAAGTGAAGGGTTTTACATTCAGCCTCTAGAACCGAGAGGCAGCAGGCCCTAACCACTGACAACCATGACACCACAAAGTGCTATATTAGGGAACACTGTGTGGAATCATAAAACCGTTGGCTCATTATTATAGAATCCTACACAAAACAAAGTAAGTGATTGAACTCCTTACGAGCATAACTGTGCAAAGTTTGTGCAGTCTGTGAATGAGTGTGTTTGTATTTCATAGGGCTTTAAAAATTGAATTATAATTTCAGGCTTGCTAGATTTGTCCGGTGTCTTGTAATCTGAGGCAGCCTATTGCAGAGACAGCTATATACTAAAAACCTGAATTCAAGTATAAAAAGGATGCCTGCCACATTATGCAGAATGCCATGCCGCACTCTGTACTGCTATTAAATGTCATACCTGATTTAGCAGAGTTGCTTTGCTTAGCTCACCAAGTCTTCATCAGTTGACTGTTTGTTCTCACAGAAATGTGGATTGACAGTTTTGACTAAAGCCACTGATAGATTCACATACCTGAAAAGAAATTCCTAGCTGCTGGCGCTGTGCCTGCATGTGCGCGCCGTGTCTTGTCCAATTACCATAAATGTCGTTGAGAACTTCATTATCAGCAAGGATTATTAGATCACACTCATATCATTTACTTCAAGTTGGAAAGAAAGTTTAGAGCAGAAAAAAATAAATATAAAATAAAATCTAGAGGATGTAATTCATTGTTACCTTGTCTCCATCATAGTCACAGAGTGCCTCGACAGGAATGGGCTTCAGCGGAGTTTCCCTTCGGTATTTCAGAGGCAGCACTTGCTGACTTCGTTTCTGCAAGGACTTGATCACCTCATCATGCTGGTCAAGAGCTTTTATTTGGTCCTGTGGGCAGATAATTGTGAACCTTGTGAGCTTTAGAGAAAACTGATTACATATTTAATGGCAAAAAAAAAATAAAAATAAATTAATAAAATCAATCAGCTCATCCCATCCATCAATTAATGATCTCACTTAATGTAAATATACAGCCACCTAGACTGTGATCAGCTCCTTTAGTTAATAGGCAGCAGCATTAACCGTTGTGCCACTCTACTTGCCCTTTATCAGTTCAACAGTTACAGTATTTACTTAGAAAGGGCACTCCAAAACAAACTTAATACAAAAGTGTTTACCTTTAATTATTAGTTTAAAAGTTTTTCTCCATAAACCTGACTGGAAGATGTGAGTGTGAAAATGGAGGGAAGCAGTTACCTGTCAATTTTAAATAGATCAAACATTAGGCTAACGTGTAGGTGAAACCTTTCAAATGATGACAGGCAGCAATCCCAAAACTGACTTTAAAAGTTTTAAATTGCTGTGGGTATTTTTGAGCGTTCTTTCAATGTTTCATGTATTTTTTGTAAATGCACCCAAAAAGATGAATGACACAGTTTACACTATAAAGGTGGCTAGGATGGCATAGACGCAATTCCAAATATGAACTGCAGGTGTCACTGCTGATTCAAAGGCCTCCTGATGGGGACTGAGCAGCTATTAAGAAGTCAGCTGTTTTTTAATCAACTTGTAAATCTTTTTTTATTAGCATGGTTATAAATATAATGCATACTATATTTGTAAAATCAGCTACAAAGAAAACATAATAAGCATAATTAAACGCTCAGAATATACAAGATACATACTAATTCCGCCATTATTTTGCTAAAACGTATTTATGGAATAGGTCATTGGTGGACAGAGACTATCCTGGTAGCACTCTGTGCAAAGCAGGGATCAGCTCTTCAGTGTCCACCAGTCCACCTCAGAATGAGTTACAGTCCCCAATCAGCTTGATCTGCCCATTTCTCAGATATCTAGAACATTAAAACAATTTCACCAATTTTACAAGAACCCACAGATGAACACATGCATGCCAAATGGCACTGAGGGCCCTGTCCCTGTCAACTGGATTAGCTGTTGCTTATTGACTTGGACGTCCCCAGTTTACAGCCAGCCTGTCTATGTGGGGATATTAAATGGAGGGTACAGGGCCTGCTGGTGACACCGTATCATCTAGATTCTCCAATTAACCTAATCACTACATCTCTGGCAGCAGACCAGACAATCTGGAGAACTTCATGTGGTTGGACAGAATGTGTGAATTCCACCCAGACTACGATAAGCCTGTGTGATTAGAACACAGGCTTCATTAACTAATGGGCAACCATTCAACCCATTAGAGCTCACCAACCGTATTCACCTAATTTATTGAAAATTACATCAGGTCAGCTTTTGAAAGTTCTTAGGCCGGGTTTATACTTCACGCGACGCATGCTGCAGCAGACGCTCCTGCTATGCAAGCGTTTCACTGTTTATACTTTTGCACGCGTACTTTACGTACATCTGGAGGACTCCAGCAGGTGGCAGTGCAAGATATTATCACGGTGAGAAGAGGTTCGGCTTCTCTGTGTTGTGAATTGCCTGGAACACCCATTAAATTCCAATGACACCTTACCGCAATATCTCTGAAAAGGATGTTTAATGATTAAATCCATCAATCCAGGGATGTGTCCATTCCAGCAAGTATTGGGCACGAGGCAGAAACAATCCTTGGACGGGGCCTCAGCTCATCGCAAGGTGAATACAAGCACACACATACACTAGCATCATTTTAGCGGCACCAAATCTGCATATCTTTGGAAGGAAACCGGAGCACAATGTGGAAACCCAGCAGGAAATACCAGCGACGTGACTCCCTGCGAGACAGCAGCGCTAACGCTCCACCACCGTGTCACCCCCATGTGTGTAATTATTAACAGTATTCATTATTTAAATGAAATTAACAATTTATCTGTAAAATGTAACATACATACTTTAATGCATTTCATCATGAAAGTGATAACAAGTAAAATTCTAAAGATTCTAAATTTGCAAAGAGTTGTAATATCATACATTTAATGTGTTCTGTGTGGTGATCTATTGCTGCTTGCCGCTGCTGTTAGGTCCAAGAAGCTCGTAGCGATTAAAAACTAGGATGACGTTTACGACAGTCTGCTTTAATGATAAAGTAAACAACGAGGTTAAAGTGGACATTTCGAGATTAAAGCCGAAATTTCCACTTTAATCACAAAATACACGTTTTCACCATGTCCTTATTTTTTTTTCTCTATGGCTCAAATACAGCTCTGTACATTATGTTGCTATTGTGAAGTTGCTATAAAAAAAGACATCACAAAAGATGGAATGTTAAACATTTAAAATGTATCGTGTCATTATGATCAGGAATATGCGACGCTTGAATATAAAAGCACCACGAATGCATCTGTATGTCGCCATTTTGCTTCACCATATCGAACCATTCATCAAAAATCGAAGTACGCACATCGATCCTATAAGATCTGCAAAGCAGCTTTCTGTCACATGTAGATAGTGAACAGAGACTCTGACATCACATTCCGACTTTTATTACACTGCACCCCACACACACACTTTTTGCTGGTACTGCAACTCATGCACGCGTCACGTTAATTCCTGAGGACCTGCTCAGAGGATGTGTCAAATGAATGCTGGGAACGCGTGGCAGCCATGATGCGTGCGCATACACATTCTAAGCATGAAGTATAAACGAGCCCTTAAAGTCCTACTATCAATCGCTTTACTTGGTCACTATGTCTATGGTTCTTTGTGTGAAGAAAAACTTTGTAACGTTTCTACAAAATTTGCCGTTAAGTTCCTTTCTGTGTTCCCGTGTTCCTGTTGATGACCACATGATCTTTAAGCAGCCTAGTTTCTCTTCTCGCACTTTCTGTAGCACTCCTCTGTCTACATTGTAGCTTTGACACAAAATCTGCACACGGTACTCCAGTCGTGGCCTCACTAGTGTGTTATATCGCTTAAAGATAACGTTCTTTGACTTGTACTTCACACATAGGCACGCTGAATAACCTGACAGCCTATTAGCCTTCATGATGGTTTCTGTACACATTCTGGATGCGGACAGTGAAGAGTCCACTGTGACTTCCAGGGCCTTCTCATAAAATGCACTTTCATGTTTCAAACCTTTCATTGTGTATTCAAATCAAATAAGTTTATTTCCTTTGTGTAATACTTTCTTTACATTAACTTTTTTTATAAATTCAGTTTGCCAGAAGCATGCCCAAGTCTAAATTGTGCTCAGATCCATCCATAATGAGTCAGCCGATTCTACATTATCAAGAATGGATTCTAAACGCTGTGATGGATGGCAGCCGACGCTATTGTTGTAGGTGCTGCCACTTTGCAATCGACATAGGTGCCGTAGGGTGTCATTGGCACAGCATCTCCCTTTCACATTGTTTTCTTGTTTCAAGAGGAAGCCAGGAACAGGTCGACAGTGACAGCCCCCCATGGAGATGGACAACCCTTGTGGGATGGGACACCTTGTCCTACAAGCTCAGCTAAGGGGGGAGAAATGTGACGTATGCCGGCTTGCGCTATTACCCAACCGGGACACCTCTGTAATGGAATTGACAGGGGGAGATGACTTATGAAGGGCGCTATCTCCCCTGAACTGCTATTTGGCAGCCCCCCTGGGGTGTAATGGCACCCCTTAGAGTCCCACAGGGCTATATGGGACTTGGTATTGGTTGGCTCAGCCCTGTTGGGTTCCAGGGATGCCGCCAGGGGGAGCAATGGGAGCTGCAGAGCCCTACTTTGGGCTTCTGCTACACCTGGGAATAATTCTAGACCTGCCTAACAAGCCACCTGGAGTTCTACGAGATACGGCTTAAAAGGAGCCAGCTACCTCACAGAAGTAAGCCAGAGTCGGAGGACAACGCTCGCAAGGAGGAGTGGAGGAGGACGTGACCTGAAGGAAAGAGACAAGGAGAAGAAACGGACTGTATATTGGTGCTTTATTCTTGTGTACTGTTTGTAGTGGGCTGCAGTGGGGAGCAAGGGAAAGTGCTTCCCAACGGAAATAAATATCTATGTTTGAGAGACTGGTGCTTGTAACTGTTGTGTTGGGGTGTTTGGGGAGCTGTGCGCATTCAGAGTGTGAAAAGCATGTAATTCCGCAGCACAGCTGGCATCCAAAATTGCAACCTAATTATAATCGTTTCTCCTATATTATGTACGAGGAAGCCATATTTGGTATTCGATTGGAAAGCAGAAGGAAACAACTTGGCCAAAAGGGGAACATCTAAACACCAAACAGGCAGGGACTGGGCCAGGATCTGAACCCAGTCACCTTCTTTTAACTGGCCTGGCATTACTAAAACCATTGTAAATTTAGAATATTTCTGCTACTCAACACCACACATGGAAAATAAGTGTTTTTTGTTAAAAAAAATTAACTTAACATTAAATGAAAAACTGAGATAATGCACACTGCCCATCCAAGCAGATGTATGGTAGCACCAACGGCTTATCTGGAACTTGGCTTGCACATTCAATGATAGGAGAGACGGAAGTTGTTAAATAGAAGGCGCTATAGCAGAGATGCTAGTGTTGGAGGCCACTTCACTTCCAAGATGAGACGCCATTCATTATGAAATATGCATGCTATCCTTTTGTGCTTTTTTGGTTATGCGACAGCGCTTGACAAGCTACATCAGCCAGCTATGAGTCACTAAAAGAACGAGCTAGCATTAAATTATAAACGGCAGCAGTGCCTATAGAAATGGCAACTCTGCACAGTCACACATGTTTTTTTCCAACTAGTTCAGCAAAAGGTAAGCATTCCTTTTAAGGATAGAGAGTCACCTCAAACAGCCTTGTAAAGAGGAGAGAAGACATCCATTGTGGCACATGGGGCTGACGCTACATTGGTATCAGACATCAGCAGGACATGGAGAAGACCTACAGTCCAACTTAGCAGAGTGCCAAGTGCTTTGGAAACCTAAAATTAACCTGCTTGGCTCTTTGGAGGAGGTGCTGAAGAGTCTCAATGCTCAAATCTGGAATCTGGAGTGCTGTTTGCAGTAGCAATACAGGGATGGAAGCAGCTCACAGACTGAAACCTCTGCAGCTCCGCCACCACTTCTCAATCTGCTAAGGTCCATTAGCCCGGGTGCGTAGACACAGGCAGAGCATCAGACTCATAGACCTGGGGAAAAGTGTGGCAGATTGAGTTGCCACTAACCCCAAGTGAGCAGTGAGAATCAGGGTCGGTGGTAAAAATATGCAGGCAAAGGACAAGGCAGGTCGTAGAGGCATTGTGAAGCAGCGGTGAAGGGAGAGTTTCAAAGCTGAGATCCAGACCTGGAACATGGTTTGCCAGCAGCAGTTCAGTAAAGGAAAACAGCAAAGAGACTGGAACATCTGCATTTCCACACAATGTGGCTCACCTGCTTACCTACAACTGACAAAACCACATGACAGCACCGCACTTAACATCCCGGTTGTGCCACCTGCCAGTGCAGCACGGAATATCCCTGATGCGCCATCTGACAGCACTGCACTCCCAAACCCTGCTGATGTTCCCTTGTCCACCGGCTGCATCACCCAGCCAATTCAACAAGTTTGTGAGCTGTTGCAAAGAGCTGAAAGTAGCCGCTGGGGACAGTGACTTTGTAGGGAGGGCTATGCAATGGCACTGGACAAGTTACATCAGCCAGGGAGGACTCACCAAAAGAATGAGCTGGCATTACATCATCTATAGCAGGAGCACCTATAAAAATGGCAGCTCTGCACAGTTGCAGGTGTTTTTCCAACTAGTGCAGCAAAAGGCAATCAGTAATTTTAAGGATAGCAAGGCACCTCAAAGAGCCATGTAAAGAGCAGAGCAGCCAGTCATTGTGACTGTGATACACCATCTGCTGGAATTACAAATGCAATGCTATGTCTCTGTTAACTTCCATTTGGTATAGGATTTGTAAAAGCAGTGTTATTGTTTGTGATACGGCACCTGTGGGAATGACAAATGCAATACATTTTAGTACTACAAATGTTTGTGATGTGCTGTCTGTTGGAATGGCAAATGCAATGCCTATGTCTCTGTTAACTGCCATTTGCTATTGGATTTATAAAAGCAGTTTTAATGTTTGTGATATGTTACCTGTTGGAATGACATGCAATGCCTATGTCTCTGTTAACAGGAATGACATGCAATGCCTATGTCTCTGTTAACAGTCATTTGGTATTGGAGTTGGGAAATCAGTGTTAATCTTTCTGATATGGTACCTGTGTGAGTGACATTACTATAAATGTTTGATGTGACATCTGTTGGAATGACAAATGCAATGCCTATGTCTCTGTTAACAGTCATTTGGTTTCTGATATGTCACCTGAGGGAATGACATTACAACAAATATTTGATGTGACATCTGCTGGAATGACAAATGCAATGACAGGTCTCTGTTAACAGCCATTTGGTATTTGATTTGTAAAAGCAGTGTTAATGTTTGTGATGTGCCATCTGCTGGAATGACAAATGCAATGCATTTTTTTTACTACAAATGTTTGTGATGCGCCATCTGTTGGAATGGAAACAATGCAAATGTCTTTGTTAACTGCCATTTGGTATTGGATTTGTAAAAGCAGTGTTAATGTTTGTGATGTGCCGCCTGTTAGAAAGAAAAATACAATACGTTTTATTACTACAAATGTTTGTAGTGTGCCATCTGTTGGAATGATAAAGACATAGCAACCAGTTGTACACACAGATACTTGTCCCTTTATTAAGGTGTATAGCGCCATTCACTACAAAAAAATGATCACAATATACTTTATATAAAGGGTCATCCTTAAATTGCTCACTTTTCTCACTGGGTATTATGGGACTCCCTTTCTAAACCTGAAACAAGCTTCCAGAGGCAACCAGTAAGACGTAAGCCCTTAATGAGAACTGAATCCCACCTTGATTAATGAACACTTTAGGTAACCCCATATGTATGTGAAGATTTATGACATTTGGGGTGAAACCTGCTCCCACTTGTGGTAAAAGCCTTTGGAAATGATAGTCATTATGACAGGCACTATATTTGCCGAACAAATGGATGACAGGTGAATCCTAAAAGAGTTCAATAAATCATTAAGATTGGAACTGTCCTACATGTTGGCCCCTGTCACACACTGGGGCCTCTCTGTGCCTGTCAGCCAGGCACTTAGGTACAAGTTCTCACCTGCTAGCGGGGCAGGGTCTGTCTGTCGCAGTGTAATTGCAGAGTGAGAGATAAAGAGAGAGACGTTAAAACTGTGAGAAAACAGACCTGAAATGCTTTCTGCACACCGCACATCACAGTCACACCCTCGCACCAAGCCACACATAAGACTTTTGCCTTAAATACAAACATCGCCGCCCTGAAACTCTCTGATGCTGCACCCATGTTTGTTTATTTGCTTAACTGGAACTTCTGCCAATCTGAACTGCTCTGCGTAGCACTTTGTGAAGCTACATGCTGCATAATCAAACAAAAGCTACTCACGTCCAAATCATGGATCAGGGTTTCTGTCTGGTAGATGTCCTTGAATTCAGGATTGTACTTGTGGTTCAACTCATTATCCAGCTTTTTCAACAAGTCCTGTGTGTCCTTGGCGTCTCTGTTGTACTGAAAAAAGAAAGCACTTTCAGACTTTGTCGGGGTAATACCAAATCTTAGTTCATTTCACACAGCATTCTGCCTCATTGTACTGTAACACAATGGAAGGGTGAAATACAAGGGTGGTGGGAAGTTAAACAGCGTTAAATATTACTCCTAAAATGGAAGTGCTCCATGTGAAACTGCTTTGTGCCTCAGTCAGTCTGCTGCTGCCCACCAAACCTCCATGATGACATTTTTGGAAGGTTCAGGAAGTGTAAAAGGCCACCAGTTTAAAAATGTACTTTCTGTCAACTAAAGTGACCTCAGCCCACCACAGAGCACCTGGTGCTGTAGTTGGTTCAACTGTAAACGAAAAATGTATACACAATACAGTATCTGTTAAATAATTTGAATCTGGTTTAAATTACTTGACTAACACCTTAGAATAGTTTAGAAACACTGCCAAAATATGTCTTAACCGCTTACTGCACAACTACATGGCAATCCCCACCCCTCAGCCATGTTCCATTTTGTTAATTATATAGTATATAATTACTGTTACATTTCACAGTGGCAGTGTTAGCGCTGCTGTCTCACAGTAAGGAGAGCAGGGTTCACATCCCAGGTCCTCTCTACAGGGAATCTGCATGTTCTTCCCGTCTCAGCGTGGCTTTCCTCTGGGTGCTCCAGTTTCCCTCCCACAGTCCAAAGACATGCAGATTAGGTGGCTTAGCAATGCTAAATTGTCCTAGTGTGTGGTTGGGGTGTGTGTGTGTGTGTGTGTGTTTGTCATGTGATGGACAGGTGCCCTGGCCAGGGTTTGTTCCTGCCTTATGCCCTATGCTACAGTAGCTGGGATAGGCTCCAGTAGACCCCTGCGACCGTGTTCAGGACTAAGCGGGTCAGAAAACAACTGACTGACTGACTCGGGTGCACACAGGCACATAAACCGCACCTGTGGGAAAAAAACAAATTAATTCACATCAAACAAAGAATCTAAAAAAACAAAACAGCAGGAGCAGAAAGACAGTCTACTCCTTAAGGGCAAAAGATAAATGAACAAGACAAGAAGGAACGTGCAGGGAGGACAACACTTCGGAAACTCTGCTGCAGGGGTTTATCCCCCTCAGGAGAGCTAAGGTGAATGCAGAAGTTCATACTTAAACTTAAAGAAATGGTGTCTACCTATCACTAAGTGATAATAGACAGATAAAACAATTGATAGACAGGAAATGAGTGATATCTGAATGATAAATAGACATGAAAGGCACTATAAAAGATACAGAATCACACACAAGCTTTAAGATTACAGCATCTCCACAATGCAATCTCTACAATAAATGGAAATTAAGTGTGTGTGTGTATGTGTATATATATATATATAATATATATATATATATATTATATATATATATATTATATATATATATTGTCACAGGTGGCTGGGGGGGGCGACCCAGCCGGGACACCCCGGAGGACCCAGACCACATGGGGGTGACCGCCCTGGTGGCTATGGGGACCACGGGTATAGAGCTTTTAAAGCTCAACCCTGTAGGTGCCCGTGGTCCACCGCCAGGGGGCGCCCCAATGCCTATGGAGCCCTGGACCTCAGCACTTCCACCACACCCGGAAGTGCTGGAGGGAAGAGGATCAGGGACACCCGGAGTGTCAGGGTAGTGCCGGCGGAAGATTGTCGAAAGGCACCTGGAGCACATCCAGGGGATAATAAAAGGGGCCTCCTCCCTCCGTCAAGGCAAGGAGGCGGCCTGAAGAGAGTGAGGCATTTGGTTGTTGGCCAGGACTTTTGGGGACTTTGGGGTTGCGTGTGCACTTATGTAAATATGGAGAAGGAAAACAAACGTGTGTTGGGTGATGTAAACGTGTCCGCCTGTCTGTGTCCAGGATGCTTTCCACCACAATATATATATATATATATACCTGCGGTGGGTTGGCACCCTGCCCAGGATTGTTTCCTGCCCTGTGTTGGCTGGATTGGCTCCAGCAGACCCCCGTGACCCTGTGTTCGGATTCAGCGTGTTGGAAAATGGATGGACATATATATATATATAATATCATATATTATATATATATATATATATATATATAATATATATATATATAGTATATATACACATACAGTATATACACACATATAGTATAAGCAGGATGGGCTTGCACATAGTCCGTCAAGACCCTAGGAGGATTAGGGAGGCATGCATGCACTGGCACATATCATGCCAGTATAGAATGGAGGAATGGAGGCCACCTCTAGAGGGGCAGGAAGACTTACACGTATGCAGAAAACTATCCATTTGCGAAGGACCAGAGCAGCCAGGTGCTACAGAGTCAGATGTTGCCTTGGGCTAGCATGAAATTCTCCCTCAGGATGCTAGAGAGCATAAGACTCCCATATTTGCGAGGAACACCTAACCCTACCAGTAGAAAAAAAGCATCGCCATGGAAGACTGGCAGCAGGCTAACAGACCTCCAGACTGACAGACAGATTCAGGTCTCAGGGTGAGAGAAAGCTGCCCGGATCCAGTGAAAATCCCGGGGCTAACCCTAGGACAGAATGTAAATCCGTCTCAGGCTTTTATACTCGCTGAGCGTGGAGGTGAGTCATGGGAAGTAGAGAAGCACTAGGAGAGCTTGAAAAAGAAGTGCATGTCCTTCATCTCCATCTGCTCTGCTCCCCCTTTCCCCTCCTCTATACAATACCACCTGTTTTTCTCCTTTATGGTCTGATGAAGGCTGCACAGCTGAAACACTTTGTCTGTAACCTTTTGTTTTTCAGCATGGAAATACCATACCATACCATTTTCTAAGCCCACTTAATACTAGGCAGGATCACAGGGGAGCTGGAGCCAAACCCAACAAGCATGGGGCACAAGGCAGGAACAAACCCTGGATAAGGTACCAGCCCACCGCAGGGTAAACACACACATGCACACATTGCTAGTTTTTCCCTTTGCAAGTACAAAGAGCCACCCACAAACTCCATCAATGGTTTTACCAAAAAATGGTAAGCAAATTTCTTTTTCACTAATTTAATATCTGTTTATTCTTAACTTGTTTTACTGCTTGTGATTATATATTTTAACTTCACCGTGCTTTCTTCTTCTTTTAACAATTTATTTACTAATCCAATTCCGCTTGTTTTGGCATAAATACCCATGTTCTGTGTTTCGTTTTTTTAAGTTTGTACCTACACTGACACCCAAGACCATCTATACATTCATATTCTGTAAACCCAGCTTGCAGATCTTCAACATAAGACAAACAGGAAAGAGTACAGGGAGTGCAGGCCAATTTTTTACCCCATTCATTTATTTGTTTTACAAAAGACCAAAAGCAGGATTTTGGGGGAACCCCTGTGCCATGTGAGTTAGATGTGCTCACTCACTTTGTGGTAGTCATTCATGTACTTGAGGTGTTGCTCTCACAGATCATCAGGTTTAGGTATTGCTTCCAATCAGCGTGTACAGCTTCTGCATGTGCCTGTGAAAACATGAATTGGACAATGAGGTGAACAGTTAAATTAAATTAAGGTCATCTGCTAAAAGCACACTTCTAACAATAGATGACACATCATTGAGACTGAAATGCTTTGGTTTATTCTGTTCAGTTTCAGTACTGAGGAAGCACGCAAAAAGCACAGAACCACTTATGCCAGGATCAACTAGGTGCTTTAAATTGAACTTGCATTTCAGAGACCCCCACATAGCTTATAATTACAGATTTCACCAATTCTTGGTTGTCTGGTCTGTCTTTAGTTATAGGAATACACACGCTAGAAGATTATGCCCACTAAGTACATTACACTTCAACCGATTTACACTCATGACTCTCTGAACCTTGGATCTTGCGGAATTCATCTTTTCAGAACAAATATGATAGGCGACAGTTTTGTTCAGTTTGCTCTGATAGTTTGTAGTGAAGGATCAAAAAAGAAAAATGTTCTTGAAGCCATACCCAAGAAAACGGGGTTACCATTGTTTGTACATCATGGAGGTCTCTCATTGAATAACAGTCTTTAGTGTCCTGCCATATTAAAGGATTTGGAGTTGTAAATGTTGAACATGTTTAATGGTTACATTTTGAAATCAAGGGTAGCTCTGATGAGCTTGAAAGCAAATTGGTGATGTTACAAGTTAACCACTACATACACATTATGGGATAGTCTGGGAAAATAATCATTTATAGTCTGCTTGAAATTGGGACACCTTTTGCAGTTGCTGTACAGGTTAAATCTTGACAAAATTTGGGCCAATTATTCGGTAATGGTTGATCTGCTGGTTTTTAATCTCAAAAATCATGAAAACATATTGTACTGACTCAATGATGGGAGGATTTTTAAGAAATCAAGAATCCAAGCCAAGGTTGCAGCCAAAATTTTAGAATATTATTTGTGCCAAAATTAAATGTCCATCCATTGTGTCAGCTACATTGAAATGCAATACATATGCAAGTGGGCTATTTAATCCTGCCCCGGTTTTTATAAATGTCATACTTAAAAACATACAACAACCAAATGGTCGATTGCATTTCACTAATGGCACACAGTTTCCATGTTAGTTTGAAATGCAATATAAAAGCGTATTACATTTTAATTTATGTCAATAGATGACAACTAAAAGCAAATCAGACGTATTGCATTTCAGTTAGTGGCAGCTCTATGTGTTTTGTATTTCAATTCAAGACCACAATTTAATTGTACTAAAACTAAATGAGCAGTCAGTGTGAAAATGTAGGGGGCAAGGGACATCAACAGTTGGGGAAAGAGGCATTCCAATCATGAATGTGTTGTACTTCGAAAAAAGGTGAACAAGGAGTGGATAAGGCAGGGGATTCACCGTCTCATTGAACGGGTGGAAGCTGGCAATCTAAATGAAAGGAAAGGAAAGGAAAAATTATATAGTATCTGTTTATCACAAGAGGTATAATAATAATAATAATAATAATAATAATAGGTTACATTTATTGAGCGCCTTTCACAAATCCAAGGTCGTTTTACATGCAGAGAAAAAAAAAATGACACATGACAAAAGTTCATAGAAGAGGAAAGTTTTCAATTGCGATTTAAAAGTGCAGAAACAGGAGCAATCTCGGAGAGACTGAGGAAGAGAGTTCCAGAGTTGAGGTGCTATAGCACTGAAGGACCTGCCTCCCAAGGTGGAGAGTCTGGTACGTGGGACAGTAAGGAGATTACCGCTCGAGGACCTGAGAGAGCAACAAGGAGTGTAAGGTGCTAGGAGCAGAGTGAGGTAGAGGGGGGAAAGGTTATGTTGGGCTTTGAAGGTGAGAAGCAGAATCTTGAATTCAATCCTTGATGGAACCGGTAACCAGTGAAGCTTGGAGAGAACAGGGGAGATGTGAGCAAAACGCTTTGTGTGGGTGATGACTGTATCTGCGGAGTTCTGAATATACTGTAGCTTCTGTATAGATTTTGCAGGGAGGCCAATGAATAGGGAATTACAGTAATCAATATGATACAATATGAAACAATGAACCAGAGTTTGAGCAAACAAAGCTTGAATACAAAGCTAGGAAGAAATGAAGCTCGTGACACTAACAAATGTTTCACTATATTCAGTATTTAACGACCCACACCTAAAAAATTTACTACACTGCTTAATTTAACATGTATAAAAAGAAAACAACTTTAGATAGCTTAACATAAGAGTAAGCTTTTCAGCAAAATCTTTTAGCCGTTTCAGTTAACCGCTCCACAGTCCACATTGATTAAACTTGCAACTCACCACCAGAATACAGAAACATTTAGAAGAGGAAAAGTTTCTTTCCTCAACTGCCCCCACCTTTTGACTCTGATTTGTGTCAAGCATATACACCTGATGATCACCATCCAAGCTTTTCCCAGGTATGTGGTACCACTCTGAGTCGAGTGGGGGAGCTGCCGTTAACTATCTTGTCATTTTCTTCCTCCACAGTGATATGAAACCACCCAGTTAGGGCAACTGACTCCACCCCTTCCAGTCCCTGGGCTTTAAATGGCGACCACCTGGAAGGAGTGGTCACTTGATAGTGAGATGACCTGAGGAAAGAAGCTCCACAACTATTGACCCAATGACAGAGCCTGATTAATAGCAGCCACACAGTTTACATGGCAACTGTTTTCATTGTCACACCATTGTGCGTCTATTTTGTTTATAAAGACTGAGAGTAAACAGGGAGGCCCAAGTTAGCACCCCCAAAATTCTTTTGTTGTTTGAGCCATCTTTACATTGATGACCACATTGGTTGTCTGGAATCGAAAATCAATACACACAGAGGTACTGCTAAGTGAAATGCATTACGTCTGCTTTTCTTTTTATTTATGACGTGATATCTATGAACATGAATTAAAATGCAATATGCTTTTAAGAATAAAATTACCAAAGTGAAAAGCAATTGATTGTCAGGTTGATATGTTTGTAATAATGGCACAATAAAACCGTGCCAAAGTTAAATGTGTACTGCATTTCAATGTAGGTAATACGTTGGATTGTATTTCATTTTGGCACAAATAATCTAACATACAAAATCTCTAACAGATGTCAATCTTAAAAAGTGAGTCAAAATAGCAAAGGTTTTAGAAAGAAAAGCAAGGTCATATACCAGAAAAGAATTAGACGAAAAGATTATCACACACTAACACTGTTAATATCCTAATATTGGATGTGTGTGACATCACATGTGGTGCACTCCCAGTTCCTTTAGAATGATTGTCATGAACACCAATACACTAAAGTGCACTCTGGGAGAACGGTAAAAAAATTCTACCTTTTCCCAGCAGAATTCAATGAATAAATTAAAATGAAATGACAAATTAAAAATTAATTCTCTACACAGAACTACCCAAAATAGATATGTTAAAGATCAAAAAAGGTCTCTACAACTTCCACCAAAAATGTAAGTAAAATTCCAGATCATACCACACACATACAATCTAAGACTGCTTAATCCATTTCAGGGCCAGAGGTGCCAGTCTCAGTAGTTTCATTCACACGGTTGGGAACAACCCTGGACAGGGTGCTAGTCGCTCACTCTCAGATGTCAGTCACATACATCTTTAGAGATGTGGGAGTAAAACCAGATTTCCGCAAATAAATTCACACAAACAAATACAGTATAGGACTTGACCTTAGAACACAGAATCCATGATACAGCAGCAGTAACCCCATGAAGTCAATTGTGTTTTTAATTTATTACGCAACATTTTGATTTACTATTTCATTGGTGAGATCAAAAATGAGCCAACAGATTAATTAGTTAATAAATAAATCAAGTAATCTCTTATATACATTTCTCTTCTGGTTCGTCCTGCTTCCTCTTCAAAAGCGGTCCTGCCCACACGCAGCCGACACCGGCATTTCTCGATTCCTATTTTTGCTCTTCCAAACCCTCCACGCTGCCTGAGGCCTCCCATACACCCCCACGCCCGCTTTTCCTCGATTCCTATTCCTCCTTCAGACTACCGTGTTCCCCGCTCCTCTCTCATGACCCCATTGGTGTCACTTCACCGCCCTATATCTAGCCTGACCGAGTGACCTTTCAGCCATGTGTGCGCCTGGGGAGTGTTTTCCGTAGCCTGCTACAGGAAGGTACTCTGTCGACCATTGGCACTGGTTTCACTCCTTCCTATTTTCGTTATACTGCAACGGTTTTTGTCCTGAGCCTTTGTTATAAAATGAAGGACAGTATCCCTAATTTCCGCCACATACTCACTGTTATCTTCCGCGGTTATCAAGCCCTCACCGTTGTCTCTTCCATCAACAAACACAGGCTGTGGAACGAAATGAAAGTCCTAAAACTCACAAAAAATATGACAGCTCTCGAAAGTTGAAACTCAATTTGTTCAATGGCTTCTTCAAGTTCGGGAACGTAAAAACTAGAGACACAGCAGAACTACCTTCTCAATGTTTACCACAACAACAAGACCCAGTTTCTCAACTTTACAGTGATATTAATTTCTCGACTGTGACTCCCCAAGAACTTGCTACAAGTCCAATACTGAACGTCACAAACGACGATTCTCTACATATTAACAACAAACTTCTTGATCTTATACAGGGTGAAAAAGTGACCTTCAAGAGTGTAGATACAGTAGTCAGTGACGATCCTAATGATCAACTAACGTACCCAGAGGAGTTTTTTACACACCCTCACACCAACTGGCATGCCTACCCATATCCTTCATCTGAAGCTGGGAGCTGTAGTTATGCTCCTCCCGAAATATTATGCCATCAAAAGGCCTTTGCAACGGAGCAAGACTCATCATTACTCGAATACATACAAATAATATTGAGTGCAAACTGATCGCTATCCAAAATTCTGAAACAATCTTCATTCCCAGAATCTCTCTCCTTCTTTCAGACACCAATCTCCCCTTTTAAATTTAGACGCACACAATTTCCACTCAGACTCGCCTTCTCCATCACTATCAACAAGTCCCAAGGACAAACGTTTGCAAAGATTTGCGTTTATCTACAACAACCAGTCCTTCAGCCACGGTCCAGTTGTACATGGCTTTTTCTAGGGTTAGATCTTTCGACTCATTATCTGTCGTCTCCACCAAAACACCTATTCACAACTGCGTCTTTCAAGAAGTATTTATTTCTTCTTGATTTCTGAATTCCTTTCTCACCGTTTTTCCGTTCCTATTCTTACAACCGCCGTATGCTACGGCGGGCGTTGGCAAGTAATTAAATAGTTGACTAATTATTTCATATGTTCCTTTATTAATTAATTCATCCAGTCATTTTCCCTTCTTCTTTAAATTAATGGCATGTGAAGGGGAACTGACTAAGCAAAATACAACACATGCAAACTAACACTTTTGAACCAACATTTCATAAGGTCAGCGATCAGACTAGGGAAATGTGCAAAATGCAAACAAGCATGGCAAAACCTGATGTCAAAGTCGAATTTACCTCAATGGCATTTCTCCCAGGGTGATTTTCAGCCAGTAGGTTTTGGGCATCCTCATGAAGTTTGGTCACAGCAGCTTCTTTTGGTTCCAGGTGCTTGTTAATAAAATTCTGTCAATAAAGTGCAAATGGAATTAATCATGAAAATGGTTGTGAGTCCCACCAATGTGAAAAATTCCTTCAGAATCTGTTCATTTCAGTTCAGGCTTTAGACAGAGATTAGCCCAGCATGGAATACCAGTCTATTGCGGGACATACCAATCTACATCACTCAGATCAGGCCAATAAATCTAACCTTCATATCTATGGAATGAGGGAGGAAAATTGGAACTCACTGAGAAAATGTATATGGACATAAGAGGAACACCACCATAGACAGGGAATGTGATGAGATCTCAGCTCAGAACTACATAAGAAAGTGTCACACTATCAATGAATCGCTATCCCTACAGAACAATGCAGCTTTGGACTTTCATTCTCCCCTCTTGTCGCCTTCATATGCCAAGATCAAAGAGAGCCTGAAACTTGAGTTTGGGGTCCATGTTGGCTTAGTTCTAAAACAGGAAATATATGCAATTATAATTAAGGGTCATTGGGTAGGGGGAGCATGAATGAGGGCTGCTCCCTATCCCTGCAACACTGAGTGCAAGGCAGCATGTCTGTCATTTTCTCCCTCTTACACATTAACACTTGAGATCACCAATTAACCTAAACTTCACATCTTTAGAGATGTGAAGAAAAATCTCTGCAGACATGAATTGTAAATATAGATTCCACATAGACATCAACCAGGCAAGAGATTTCAACCTGGGATGCTGAATCCATCTTCTTCTATAATACGCTATCCTGTGGCTGTTCGTTTGTCTGTCCAGGATTTTAAATCACTTGTAGCTTGCAAACCGTTTGACCATTTTGACCTGAAATTTGGTACACATACAGTATACTACGTGACCACTTTCGGGGTGATGATTTTTATCACTCTTTTTATTTTCATTTTATTTATTTTAGAATCAACTCTCGGCAGGGCGCAGCAAGGTGGCTGTGTGGCGCATGCGTACGGACGTCGTTCTCATTCCCTCCCACCTTCGCCATCACTTCCCCTACCTCTCCAATATCTTAAAGCATTCTTGAGGCAGATTGAAGACTTAAGTGCCAACTTAAGTGAAAAATTAAGGAAAACGTACTAAGTAATTGCAACACAAACATTGACTTAATCAGTTTTAACGCGAAAAGATGCCAAGGAAAGAAGAGAAGAAGTGGGCCGCTAGGGTGGAGAAAAGAACAGCTGCTCAGGAAGCAGCAAGCGCATCAACCTCTGAGCAAACAAATGCTAAATGTACAGAGAAAGACCATGAAAACTATAAGTTAAGAGTATTCACTGCACGTTATCGTGCAGTATGCCATTGCATTATACATATACTGTATATACTATTTATATACTAGGGGGCTTTGCCCCCTGCTCGCTTCGCCTCTCTCCAACCCCCTGTGTTTGGTTTTCCAGATGCACACTTTTAAGATTTTTTTTTCTTTGAATTTTTGCAATTTCATTAGTTTCACTTTTATTTCAGAACTTATGTAAAAACAATATTTGGAATCTTTCAAGTCCCAATATGCTGAATCTTTTAAATGAGGCTAGTGAGACATGTTTAATGACTTTGTACCATAATTCAGGATAGGTTTCTCTGTTTGGAATTTAAGCACAGACAAAGCGATCTACAGTACATCATCAGCAGTTAATCATTTTTTTTGCAAAGTAACCAATAAATGTATGAGAGGTAAAACACGTTTTGAAATTCTCTGACTTAAACTTCAAAGCCTTACAATATTTACATACTTCTGACATATCACCTGTGTCCATATATTCGATCTCTATTCGCCTTTTAGTTATTTCTCCAAGTAATAATTTCTCTTTTTTTGAGCTAATGCGATGTTTACTTTCTTTTTTTGACACTGTCGTTTTTTTTCTGCTTTCATATTCTGTATCTTGCTCTGCATGTGTTTCGCGCCTACGTTTTTTTTGAGTCTTTTGAATTCTAGTTTTCGTTATCTCTAACCTGCTCTGCATGTGTTTGGCCCCTTTGTTTTGTAACCTCTTTATGACATTTTACTTTGTTTTCTACTCTTTGTCTTTTATTTCTCACCTCGCTTTTGTCCAGCTTTTTTTTCAATGACACCTGGTCCGTATTGATTATTTTCCCTTTTTCGAGTAATAATTTCTGTTTGTTTGCGCTACTGCGATCTTTACTTTCTTTTTTTTATACTTTCTAATTTTCCTACTTTCATATTCTTTAACATTATCCACATTTGTATCACGGATACGTTTTTTTTTTTTTTGAGCATTTCGAATTCCACTGCTTTCATAATCTGCTCTGCATGTGTATAGCGCCAACGTTTGTGAACGTGTTTATGAAGTTCTACTTTGTCTTTTACTCTGTCTTTTAATTCTGAGCCTGATTTGGACTTGCTTTGTTTCAATTCCACTTGTTACTGGCTGATAATTACTTTCCTTATTTTCTGAATTTGCACCTAGATTATTTTTTCTTTTTGCTCTTTTTTCTCTCCAAAGCGTTTGAGTCTCTTTTCTCTGCGCTGCTTTCTTCTTCGCTTATTCATCGATGTTTCATTTATAACGTATTTTCCTTATACGCTTTATAAGCGCTAAGACCCTGGGTCTGTGTGTGCTCAAATCCTTCACAAGACTGAATGTTTTGCTGCCCCGTTGTCTTATTTGATATTGATTAAGTAGGGCGTGTCTTGCAAGAATCTCATGTTCTACGTCATCGCAAGACGGTCCTGGGTCAATCTCTTGGCACAATGTCTCATGTTTAAGGTCCTCGCGGGTCTTTTAACTGTCTTCCGTGATCTGAACGTGAAGATCACATCTCGACACCCTACTGTTTCTCTCCAGGATTTTTTTTATAATAGAGAGATATATCTACACTCTAGTGTTGAAAAAGTTTGGGATCACCCAAAAATGTTCATGAAATCAATCCTTTTTCCAGAAATACCTACTCTATCAATTTAACTTGATGCACTCAGTGGACTGATTAACCAAACTGTAGGTATACAATATGCATCAGCAAATTCGAGAAGTACACCCTACTCCTGTATTCTTGACCCATTCTTGGAATTTTTGTGTCCCGCCTTGTATATATGCATATTTACTGTAATTTCAGTTAAAATCAACCCCCAAATATTCACACTGGAGAAAGTCACACTATTAAATAAACACCTAGCAGCTCAACAGGACTGTCTCCAACAGGTAGAATGAAGGCCTCTCAGATATCCCCTCTCCCTTTTCTGACTGCACACAGTCTGCTAGGCCTGTGATCTCGGCTAATGATGCACTACTCATTCAGTGACCACCCTGAGGGATGAGGGGTCCTTATGGTTAGCTTTTTTGAACTTGTTTTCTATGCAACATTCCTTGCAATAATGTGTCCTATGTAAGGCAGTATATAAATGAAAGAATGAGTGATTGAGTGTTCTTGTAGCTATTCTGCTGGAGACCGGTCTGATCTTGGCCTCTGTAGTGCCCCTGTTGTGCCCTTTGCACCAGTGCTCTGTGACAGTTCTCGTCATTACCTCATACTGCCTCTGCCGAGACATATAATCCAAGTTCTTATCACTCCAGTCATAACTGATCCGGTCCTCCTGCTGCTGATCCAGCCAGTAAAGCTCATTGGTGCAGCGCTGCATGTAGTCGCGCAGGCTGTTCAGGTCATTCTGCCTTGCCTGAGAGTTATTCTGCAGATAAAAAAGGCACAATGGGTTCCTTGAGTCAAACATATCATTAGTAATTAAAAAATAAATAAAAAGCTCTGCAGAGGGAGAAAACAAACTCAAGGTGGTCTGAATCCACCATACAGACATGGTAAGGAGTGAAACAATGCAAATAAACTGAAAACGGCCCGGTAAAGAAAATGAATTACAAAATTGAATTCAGTATATTCAAAAAACCCATATAATGAAGAAAAAATAATGGAATTGTGCAAAATAATTAAGAGAAAACTTAGAAACTGTTCACGTTCACAATATGCAATTAAGAATTTCACTGTATTCTATACGTGTGACAATCACCCACATTCATAAAAAGAAAAGTGTTTGTGTGTCCATCCGGCTGCTGTGTCTATGTCAATCCAACACATGGCGCACCACAAACATTAACACTGCTTTTATGAATCACATACTAGATGGCATACAACAGAGACATATGCATTGCATTTGTCATTCCAACAGACTTTTTGTAGTAATGCATTGTATTACTACAAATGTTTGTGAGGCGCCATCTGTTGGGCTGACAAATGTAATGCATTTTCTTGCTACATTCCAAAATACATTCCAAAATGGTGACACTGCAAACATTAACGTGTAGGTCTATGTCGATTTTCTTATATTTCAACAAGACAGATAGCACAGCTAATGACACTATAAACCTACAAACATTCACTCATCTGTCCATCATTACTTATTAGCATCATGGGATGCTGGAACCTTTTCTGGGAGAACATGGCAAACCTGCCCTGATGGAGCTCAAGCTGCCACATGGCAATGCTATGTATTTGCCCATGTTGACAGTAAAATTATTAATTTAGCAATAGCAAATACAATAAGCAGTCTGCCTTGTAATATTGTGAGCTGTTTTATAGGCAGGGCTACTTCTTAAAATAAAAAGAATATACTCCTAAAAACATTTTATATAAAGTGACAAAACTCTGGTCTGCTCTCACCATCAGGAAGGCTCTGGCCTTCCTCAGAGACCACTACTGACCCCCAGAGGTAAATGATAGGTAAATGATCTCATGGGTGACCTTTTAAACCCATCACATTGATAACATGGGTCATGATCTCTGAAAGCTTGCCACTAACATGAGCTGCTCTAACAATGGGAGGAAAAAATAGTGGCGATCACAAATAACCAAGATGGCAGCAAATACAGTACAAAGTAATACATAACAACAAAAGTAAATTTTGAATCAAAATATTAATGGGAGATGTAGAATTTAGAGCTCAAGAACCCTCCCAAAACAAGTGCTCGTAAATTGATCCAGAAAAAAGACATAAAAAAATTAACAAAAGCCAGTATAGACGTTTGAGAAATTTAAACACTGAGGGAGGAAAGAGACCGCAAAGTGAAGTAAAGGTGACAGGAGAAGGTCTTATTATAAAGAAGCATGTTAGTCTTCACCATGGTATCCTCTGACATTAAAAATCTAAGACAAGGTATTTGTTTCTTAAAGGCCCCACGTTTTGCATGTTTTGTGGTCTGGCACAAAATTCTTAGTGGTGGCGAAGGGTGGCACAGTTACAGTCTTAGGAAATGCAAAACAGAAAGTGCTTAACTGCTAAAATAAGAAATGGTATAGAAGTACAAAACCTTTGCTTACCAGCAGTTTGTTGTATTTAACATTCACTCCACTGACATATTCCTGAAAAGACAAAGAGAAAAAAAAATTAAGGCTCACACAGAGAGACTTGACAATGAAAAGCAAACTTTACTAAACAAAGTAATATTCAATTCAGATGTCATCTAACTGAATATTTTAAGGCTGTGAAAAAGCACACTTAATCCTCTTATTCCTTCCATCTAGCCCTCTGTCCACTTTCTGTACCCACTTTATCCAAGTCTAGGTTGTAGACAGTCTGAGCACAGAGTTAGATGAAAGGCTGGAATCAACCCAGGAGTGGACGTCAGTCAATCACCTACACATGTACACTCACACAGGGTCCACATGGAGTCATACAGACAAACATCTTCAGGATGTGAGGAGAATACAATAGTTATGTTAGGAGCGAATCTAAAAACAAATGGTTCTAATAAAATCTGAGGCCACATTTATTCAAACGGCCTCTGGCACTAAGCAGCCTGGGACCAAGACTCAGTCCTTCTTGGAGTACATTCACTCACACACCACACCAGTTTATAGTCAACAGTGGACATAACACTTAGACGTTTGGGATGTGACAGGAGTGCCATCCATGCTGACATGCAAGCTACACAAAGGCAAGGTCAGTCATTCATTTTATGAGCTCTCACAATTTAATTTTAGGATTATGGGCAATTAGAGCCTAACTAACCAGCATTAGATTCTAGACATTAAGGAATAACCCGTGCCTTGGCTTGGGCACACTCGTTCATTTGTCAAGTGTGCTTGGAGCTGTCGACTAACTTCACACAAAGGTTTTTGTGATATGGTGGAAAATTAGAGTACACAAAGAACAAGCAGGGAGAACATGCAGACTCCACACTGACAGTGACTAGGCAGGTAGCACCACTAACACTATTGCCAGTAGTCCTTTCTAACGGAATTATTGAAAGAGAAAATAGTGTCATTTATTCCAGCAGAACAGGAGTTTCCAATCTTGGTCCTGCAACCTGTACTCTCCTGGTCCAGAGCCAGTATAGCCTCATTTAACCTTAACTGCTTAACCGCTAATGCGATTGACTGATTGAAGAATCCATGGTTTCTAGAAACCCAGGCTTTTTACAACACGGGCTTACACAGCTAGTGTATTTATAAAATGTCACCTTTACAGATAATTTTAAACTGTTTTTTTTAATAAACATTCATGCCAATTTCTTCTAACAGTATATGAAAAAATGTACATCTTTGAAAAAAATCAATTTTATTCTAATAGGAGATAGTTTATAGTAGAATTATTTTTATAGCACTCAAAGTCAACTTTATTTTAATATAATACATTTATTGAAATAAATATGTTTTCAAAAGGTGAAGTGGATTGTAAATGGAGATAATTAATAAAAAATGTTAGGAATAAAATTTCAAGGCATTCAATAATTAAACAAATCTAGCCAGGTTGACTTAATCAGAAGGTTTATCAGGCTCGAGCAACAGGGAGAAGACCCCAGACACACTGGAAAGACTGGTTGGCCTGGGTGGGCCTGACAGTTGCCTAGATGGGGTTAATGCAATCGAGTTTGACCAGTGCAGTCTGTTACCTTTTGTGGCTTTCTCTAGTAAAATAAATGAAATGAGATCAGTTTAATAGTACTGTATAGGAGGTCACATTATAAATAAATGAATGTACTGCAATAAAAAGTCCAAGCATCTGCCTACGAACTCACAGAGAGGACTTGATGTGCTACAGGAGACTACTGGTTAGCCAAAGCAAGGAGACGGCAATGTTGGGCCTGAATTAAACTCCACTGCCCAGGGGTTTTTCTAGGATCTGATGGCATCAGGGTCTTAGCCCCTTTATGAGTCTCTAGGGGAAAATTCAGGGTCTTAGCCCCTTTATGGGTGTCTAGGGGCATAATCAGGATCTTAGCCCCTCTGTGGGTGTCAAGGGGCATCCTTTTTCGAGCTCTTGCACTCTCATTTATTATTGCCTGTACTCTATGGAATGTCAGCATCTTGTTCCTCATGGTGTTGCACATTTGCTGTTATACATAATTTGTTTTGATATATATAAATAAAAGATCTGGGGCTCGACTCAATATATCAGTGGCTTTAAGCCCTTGAAGGTCCTCCCTCTTGATGCCACTGTCCACCACCCCAGTCTTTTAAGCTCATAGCTCACCCACAAATGTCCTCAGAGGTATTCACATCCCTGGCAATGTCACTCACCTTATTCTGATTTTGGTTGATATGAGGAGCAATGGCTTCTACTTCACTGTGGAACAGAATGTGCTCCTCCACTTGTTTATCCACAGAGGGCAGGTCAGCACCAAAACCTTTGTTATTTAGGGCGGCCTAAAAAAGAGAGAGACCCAGTTACACTTGATGGTTTTGTTCAAAAGGATGGGCTGCACAGCCACTAAATATTATTTTATAAATGCATATGAATATCCATGATTCGATTCCATCATTTTTACTACATTTAAGACCTTGCCTAACGAGCACTTTACTTAAACGCAAAAATGCAAAATATTTGATGAAAGCTGACAACAACATACAAGTCTGCGCTTTTCTTTTTCTATCATAAATAATGAACCCGTAAATTCCCAACCTGAAAATGAAATGATCAAAGTACTGACCCATACTCGACCCTACTCTATTAATAACAACAGCAAAAAAAATTTGAACGTCAATTCAATAAACGCTTACTGAAATACCAGAGGCAATCCAAGTACGTAAAATTCTTGCCATAATGGGTACATCTTTACCATGCAGTTAGTGAAACAGAAATTACATACTTGTTTTTGGCGTTTCCTTACATGCAAGTGTTTTGATTCAATTAAATTAAAAAAGTTGTTATCAGGCCTAAATAAATAAACTGGGTTTTGCATTGATTTGGCACATTTTGTGCATGAAGAAGTAAAATTGAGTCCACTGTACTATTACTGAGCCAGTTGATTCTATAACATGACCTGTTCTGCTGAAGTTGTGCTTGCTGCTTGGACATGTTACGGGGATATAAAGAATTGCCTTTGTAAGTTTGTACAGGTGGGGGAAACTTGTTTTTGGAAAACTAACCTCGAAGGGGAAACTGCGTCTCAGCAACAGGCTACACTGCTGGCTATTGGCTTACTGTTTACAACATTTGTCTATTATTTTATTGCTTTTAGTAAGGTATCAACCTGCACCTACTGATCAAAAAACTTTTTTTGACCTGCTCACACTCGACCCATGCATCACCAATACAGCATAAGGGTGGTCCACACTCTATATTTTGGCGTTCAAGATTCGTGAAATAAATAAAAGAGAAAACCACGCTCCCACCATCATCTGTCTGTGTCTGTTAAACTGTATTTTAAATACTGTATGTTTTTGTTCTACTACCAGATTGTTTTTTTTACGGTGATCCAGTATGTGCAATCTATCATATTTGTGCCAATGACCTGAGCTGTCATGAAAATTGACACTGCAGTAACTCCAATAATTTCATAAAATGATTCACAACACACTCTGATGAGATGCTGACAGTAGCAAAAAAATTACCAGTAAAAATTCTTGATGTTGTCTAAAGAAATTACAATAATTCCCAACTGAGGTTCTGACAGCACAGAGAAGACTCTGTCCAGCTGTGCTGACATTTGAGGTATGACAGCTGTCGAAACGCTAAAGCACTGCATTTATTAAAACTTACTTAACAAAATGCCTTTCTCCTAAAAGTGGATGTCACATTATGCAACTTCTAGATGTGAGGTATGTCCGGTTTGCCAAGCACAGTTGTTGATTTCAGTACTGGACTGTGTCAATTTAAACAATTGACAATCACTGCCCATGTCACCTTTACTGACTGCTTATTGAACTTCCAGCACAGTTCTGCTCTCTTTTTCTGACAGCCAATAATGCATGATGGAGCCAGCACTGTATGAAGGGTTAACAGGTATGGCAAGTTCAACAGTAATCTCAGCCCCTTTTTTCTTGTTTCTACTCTGTCATAGTACGTAAACCACAATACTTCAGACAGATGAGGTTCTCTTCCATTTGTGAGGTCCAAATCACATGCACTCCTTATTTCTTGTTGCTACAGTCTATGCATTGTACTTCCATATATACACTCATTCGCTATCGGTTCTCATACACACACAGCCCACCCCTACGACTAAAGACAAAATCAAAACAGATTGAGTTTGAATTATTGGAGTGAGTTGATGGGCATGTCACTTTATGCAACCAACTTCATGGGTGCATGCCACTGAGTGCCTCCAGCTGCCTCCAATTTAATAAGATTATGTAAGTGAAGGTTATGACTGAAAATCACTGCAAATGCTGCATAATGTGACATAGCCTTAACAGATACCATACTAAATACTCTGTAAATACTCTAAATGCTCTGTCCATGTATAAGTTGAAGGTTTCAGTTTATTTTGGTTTATTTTGGTTTAGCATTACTACTAACAAAGAGCTTGTCCTAGAGAGGTAAAATCACCATTTTGGGGCTGCAGACATTTTGTGTATTGATGGGCATGTTATGTACCATAAGTGAGGATTTCTAATCTTACCGTCAAGACTGTGATGGCACTCGGAATGCATAATTAAAATAAAAACTAAATTGGCATCCACAATAAAAATGGGATGAATCAAAGGGTTTCTTATTAGGTGTAACAGAATGACACATTTTTTTTTGTGTAGAGGAAATGGTTTCAACTATAACTTTAGTTTAACTGAAATGAGATAATTCATAATAATATATTGCAGAAGTGAACCACTTTAAAACCTTAGAAAATGCAACATTATTGTATCAACACATCACTGGGACTATAATTGCTCTTTTTATCTTTAGCCAAGTCAGACATTTTCTTTTTTATTTAGTTTTCTCTTTTTTAGTCATTCTGGTGGGTATTTGGGAGGGGGCTGCTGTTTGTTATAATATAATAAAGTGCTATCTATCTATCCATCCATTCATTTTCCAACCCACTGAATCCGAACACAGGGTCATGGGGGTCTGCTGGAGCCAATCCCAGCCAACACAGGGCACGAACCAATCCCGGGCAGGGTGCCAACCCACCGCAGGACACACACAAACACACCCACACTAGGGCCAATTTAGAATAGCCAATCCACCTAACCAACATGTCTTTGGACTATGGAAGGAAACCCACGCAGACACAGGGAGAACATGCAAACTCCACGCAGGGAGGACCCGGGAAGCGAACCCGGGTCTCCTAACTGCGAGGCAGCAGCGCTACCACTGCGCCACCGTATCTATCTATCTATATTGAAATATTACTATTATTTTAGAATGCACTACAATTTACTATCAGGTCCTCCATGCACTGCTGTTCAGGACCAAACTCAGAAATGTACACTAGGCAGGTATAAAAACCGTAAGGAAGTGCCAGTTTCACATGGGTGAGACTGTGTGCTTGTAGTAAGTTATTAGCAAGATAAGTTTGAAAATAATTAATCATTTATGTCTCCCATGTTTGACTTTTCTGTGATACTGGCATGTCAGGAAGCACCTTGACCACTGCAGAAGGAATGCTTCTTTTTATCTACATCATTGATTTTTTGTTAGCTTATCTTCTCCACACTTGTTTGTTTCCATTGTGTTTTATTACCATAGTTGCCCATTTCCTAGCTGGACCCATGCTTTTACTGAAGCACATAAAACCTATCCTTTGTGTTATTAATTTTAAAAAGTGTTATGTGAGCAGTAAAGTCTCATTAGAAAATGTGATCCTTCAAAGCCTCCAAAACAGTAAAATTCCTGATCTCAAAAATGAATTCTAATTTCCTCTTGACTTAGGGGTACAAGTTTAGAAAATACTGCCCTGATGGGCCAGTAGCCTCTCTGCCCACTTTAAGCCATTGACCCAACTACACAGAAAGAGTGGGTGCATGTAAGAGGGTGTTGTGGTCTTATGGGTGGGTTGCTTATTGATACTTTGTATCTTTCTCTCATCTTGTACTTACTGTATACGTGCAGTACATCCATCACTGAAGCCACTTATTTCATTTTAGAAACCACTGAACTTAACCTGACAATCTTTGGAATATTGGAAGAAACTGGAGAAAAAGCCACACAGACAAAGGGAGAACATGTAGGCATACAGCATCCAGGCTAGGAAGCAGAAGCATTAAACTCTCTGTCAGTCCAGTTCAATTTCCAAGAATGCATAACCCCTCCACAAAACAGGTAAATTAAGGGTCCTCCTAGAGTCTCACTGAAACGTAAGCACATCTGTTTCAACTCTACACTGTCTGGCCTGATGGTGATTACAGAGCTGTGGGAAATGGTTGTTGATGGTGAGTCAAAAAAGGTACATTTGAGCAGAAGGGTCTGGGTCTTGGGTAATGTTAGTGAAGTGTCAAGTACTGATGTAAGAAGACTGGGCTTCACTCAGTTCCAGATTGGTGTGGAGATGGCAAAACTTTGAATGAACTGAGGCGATGGACCCCTGATTTTTCCAAAAAGCTTACCTGTTTCTCATCAATTATCTTCACCCAGTCAATCCGTGGGATGTTATCCGTCTGAGATGTCTTGTAGGTTCTGTCACTCTCAGCCTGCAGTTTGAGGATTCGCTGTTTCATCTGCCTGATGCTAATTAAACAAAAAAGTGTGGTTAGGACAGGTGATGAACATGATTCAGCAGAGGGCTAGCTGAGAAAAGGGGTTAGGAGGTGCACACTTTGACTGCCACTCCTGAACTTTGAGTGCTTACCTTTCTATAGAATCTGGATGTAAAACATCTATCTATCTATCTATCTATCTATCTATCTATCTATCTATCTATCTATCTATCTATCTATCTATCTATCTATCTATCTATCTATCTATCTATCTATCTATCTAGTCAAGCACGTGTACTTAGGGGATATTTTCAGGGGTCCAAAAACAATACCATGGGGTGCTGTTGTTAACACAACCTCTTTTTAATTCTACAATTTAGAGGGGTGCCAGCCAGATGAAGAATGACCTCACTTCCTGTCCACAAGGAAAACTACCCCTTATGGGAAGCCTGTATTTCAATCCATTGCCCACTGGAAATGGCAGTTCATTTCAGGATGGGCATTTATAGAAGACAGAGACTCCCTCAGAAGTGACACTTCTGTCTTGGAGAATCTGTTTGGCCTTTTGTAGGCATAAGTCTTTATTTTTACAGCCTTCAACTTTTAAATGGGGTTAACCATGCTTAAACCTCAACTCTTTGGGCTGACTCTATCTTCTTTATTTACACAATAGATAGATAGATAGATAGATAGATAGATAGATAGATAGATAGAGTTGTATGCAAAACGCTAATGCCACCAAACAAAGTTATTTTTAAAAGTAATTATCGTAGTTGTTTATTTGCTCATAGTAACACTATTTAACATTACAATGCCTCCAAATAAACAATGATAAAATACAAATTTGATACTGTATATACAGTATTGTGTACACATATATAGTATGTATGCTGCTCTGTTTTTATGCATATAAAAAATGTTCTAGAAGGAGAAAACATCCTGCGTAGTTTCTGTTCCATAGAAGGTGGGTGCCTCTTTACCTAATGACTACAGGCCAGTGACACTTGCGTGTTACATCATGAAGACCTTAGAGAGGCTGGCCCTGGACTATATGAGTTTTCTTGTGGTAGACCCCCTGGACCCACTGCAGTTTGTCTATTGGACAATTTTCACCTGCACAAAGCTGTCAGCACTGTGACGATGACGTTTTTTGATTTCCCCAGCACCTTAAGTACCATTCAGCCATCCCTGTTAAGGGGTAAACTCAGAGATATGCAGGTGGATGAGCCTATGGTGTCCTGGAGAACAGAGTATCTGTCAGGCAGACTGCAGTTTGTGAGGCTCAAGGACTGAGTTTCTGGTATCGATGTCAGCAACACTGGAGCACCACAAGGAACAGTCCTGTCTCATTTTCTCTTCACTCCATACAACTCAGACTGTAAATATAACATCAGGTCATGTCACTTGCAGAAATTCTCAGATGACTCTGCACTTATGGGGTGTAATGATAAGGGGAATGAGGTGCAGTATAGGAGTCAGGTGGAGAACTTTTTTTCCTGGTGCAAAGAGAACTGTCTACATCTTAACGTCAACAAAACCAAGGAACTGGTTATTGACTTTCGCAGCACCAAAGAGCCTCTATGTCCAGTCACTATTCAAGGAGTGGGTGTAGAGGTGGTCCACTCCTACAAGTACTTGGGGGTCCACATAAATAACAAGTCGTACTGGTCTCGGAACACAGAGGAACTATATATGAAAGGAAAGAGCAGAATGTTTTTCTTTAGGAGAATGTGTTTCTTTAAAGTGGGTAGTAACATCCTTCACATGTTCTTTATCTCTATGACAGCCAGTGCAGTTTTCTACACTGTGGTGTGCTGGGGTGGTAATGTCACTTTAAGAGAAGCCCACCTGATCAACAAGCATATTTAAAAGGGCAGGCTCAGTTATTGGGCATACCGACCTCATGGAGCTAGCAGCGAAGAGAGAATTAAAACAAAACTGAGTGCCATTAGGAACAATGCTGCACATCCTCTCTCTGACACACTAATGCTGAAGACTTTCAGCCACTGAATTATTCAGCAGAAGTGTGTGAAGAAATGCTACTTGGGTCATTTATGCCAACAGCAATACATCTGCATAAGGCCTCACTGAGAGTGGGACTGCCAAGTCAGAGGTTTTCATTTTTTTTTTAATTTCTTTTTTTTTATTCATTCTGGTGTGTATTTAGACCACATTGTGTGTGTCTATCTATCTATCTATCTATCTATCTATCTATCTATCTATCTATCTATCTATCTATCTATCTATCTATCTATCTATCTATCTATCTATCTATCTATCTATCTATCTATCTATCTATCTATCTAAACAGCTTCTGTAAAAAGCCAAATTTCCTCCTGGTGACAAAAAAGTTCTATGTATCTATCTATACTGCGTGATACTTTTCTTATCTCAAGGGTTTGCTGTTTTAGTGTTATAATGCTAGGATTTCATTCAAATGTGCACCAACACCACATGATGTTGGCATTCCCACAGGAAATCCACTCAGGACTGGTGAGAGTACGCAAAGCCAGATAGCCCACAGAAGAGCTGGCGCCAACGTCATTACAGTGCTATACCACCCCGTGTTCATGTGCTGTCAATCTCACCCCACGCCACACAGTAAGACTTTGAAGATGACCAAGAGCAACTCACTCCTCCTCTATCATCGCAGCCTGTGGATGTTTCAGTTTGTGGGCATCAGCAGCAGAAACCTCCAAAACTTTCAGCAACTTGTTTGACTCTGCAATCTTGCCCTCAATGTCATTGTAGTATTGGTATGACTTCCCTCCTCGAATTCTGTCTATATCCTACAAAACAAAAATAGGGAGCTTTACGAAGTAATACTTTCATTCAGGAAATTTTTACCCATTTCAGCTTTGCCATTTAAATGAACAAGGAATAGCTGGCCACACTGATGATGAATTTTATAGCAGCCACCACCATCACTAGATGCTTTCCAAAGCATTTTACAAAACAAATAAAGAGAAAAGAACATTGTGGACAACAGATCACAACACTCAAGTGTGACAACAGTACACAATGGCCAAGTTGATTTGCTTCTGTTTGCTTTAGCTTCAATTTCAGGTTTAGAGAGGAGGATAAGAAGGACGACCAGGAGTTACAATGAAGGACATCCTGGTCAGAAAAAGAACATTTCTTATTTAGAAGAAATCTCAGAATTGTGAGAAGGGGTGAATAATGGAGGGAATGGTGAAAGGACACACTGAGATGACATTTTAAAATAAGTGACCTTTCGTAGCTTATCGTCACAGTCGATGATGTTCTTTTCCACTTCGTCAGCATCCTTCTGCAGTCTTTCAATCAGTTCACTCAACTCAGATGCTTGTGTTCTGCAAACAAAAAATATAATAATAACTACATAATAAAAACATAAAGTTTTAATTAGTCAATCTTTTAAATAGCACTTTTACAACAAGTAGCAGCGCTGGATCAATTACAAGGCAAAATGGGAAAACAACACAAAATCAACTCAAGATAGTAAGGCAAGACTATGAGGTAGAAGATGATTTAAATTCAAGGCATTTGTGATGTTGGTGAACATAATGGTAAGAAATCTTACCAAATGTTGGTGTGCCACCCAGTGAAGCATGGGAGCAGGTAACATACATGTATTTTGAATGTGATACTTCCAATTTTGCCAGGAGAATGACACCCCAAGACAGCCTGATAGTGTTTAAGTCCTTGACAGCCATGTTTAGGTATCCAATCTGCATGCAGGTGGCACAGCAGCACTTACACTCTGTAACTACAAAGCTGATTAATGGTAGCCTGGTCAACAGTAAGCACTGTAGTTGTAAATTGTTCACCAACAGAATTAACCATCATGGAGGATGGCAGGATTGACCCTATGGTTAATTTAATCAGGAAACATGACTACTGGCCTCCTGCAGCACTATGTTTTATTGGATCTGATGATTTGAAGGTTTTCAAACATGCCGAATCCAGTTCTTTACCCAATTTTATGCATAATATTATTTGAATTTTCTCATTGTTGTTTTCATTTTTGTAATGCTTTTGTGGAACCATTTTGTGCATGATCATTGACACCACCATTTTGTGCATTTTTTCTGTGGTGATTGTCATGTTGTTATTGACTGTTGGTTGTCCAAGATGGTGAATAAATAAACAACAACAATCAGTGTGTTATAGTAGTGAGGGTCAATGAATTTCAGATATTACGGATTCTGGCTTTTGGGTAACATTTTGGGTTTTGCCTGTTCTGATTTTCTAAATCAGGGTTTCTTAAACCCAGTCTTGCCCTTCTTAGCATCTACAGACCCATTCCGTGCTAAATGCCCTGATTGCCAGAACGGTTGCACTTTGAATAATCATAGGGACAATCATCAAAACGGTTAGGTGAGGGCCCCCTTTGGAGATTAACAGATAATCGGCTTAACATTTTCCCAATTAATTAATTGTTATTGATCATCAGAGCGGGATGGGGAATGGAGGAGCAATGTCAATTGCTTAATCTACCCTTCACCAACACACCGTGACACACTTTGCAAACCATCCACGACCTATTCCCATTAAATACAACTGAAACCCCATTGTAGATCCTACAGTAGTGAACTGCCCATTTGTGACCATGATGTTCATCTCTTTGCCCTGTTAAACTATGCCTTTGCATCTCTGGTATAAGAGGATACATTTCTGGGGCAATTTTAAGGACAAGGACAGATTCAGAGTTGACCATAGAGTACAGAGTAAAGTCTAAGCAATATGGTAAACCAGACTTCAAACAACGTATGGCAACCAGGCTAGATGAGAAAATACATGTATATCATGATAGATCCAGGAAACCCAGCTGTGTTGAACAGTCTGTCACTGTGTGCTGCTCATAGCAGAACTACACACGCCTAGAGATGACTGATGAAACATCTCTTGAGAGAGAGTATTACACAAGATATACCTGATTGTCCTTGACTATTAATATTTTGTAATCATGGCACTGCATGCAGCACAGTAGAATTCTTGGCATGCTGGTCAGGCATGTAGGCAAGAATTTTATGTGAGAATAATGTTGAATTTAGAGATGAATGAAAATCACAAGGAGGAGGAGGTTGGGAGCATGTGCTGATCGTGAGTTGCCACACCCACCACACAACGAACCACCTGGATTAGGACCCGAATACAGCGGGTGACACCTCAGCATCACAATGGAAGAGTGTGAGGATTTTGACGGTGGCTGGAGTGCCAATCCTGCTACCAACCCCCAAGTTTTCGCTGTAAGTTGGAGGAAACAAAGCAAAAAACATATTTTAATTAGAACATTAGAAAAATTGTCACAATAACAAGCCATTCAGCCCAATACATTTGTCCAAAATAACATCAGGTCAACATTTGAAGCTTCCCAAAGACCTACTCTTCACCACACTACTTGGCAATTTATTCCAAGTGTCAGTGGTTCTTTGTGTGAAGAAAAACTTTATAGTGTTTGTGCGAAATCTGCGCTTAACAACTTTCTAAGCCGGGATCCACTGTACTAATTCCCTTCATAATTTAAAAACACTTTGATCATGTCACCTCTCAATTTCTGTTTGCTTAAATTGAAAAGTTTCAGCTCCTTCAAAGTCTCATCATGGCCTATATCTCTCAGTCCTGGAATAAGCCTAGCAGCTATTCTCTGGACCTGCTCCAGTGCTGCTATGTCTAATATGGAGACCAAAACTGCACACAGTACTGCAGGTGAGGCTTCACTAGTGCTTTACATAACTTAAACATAACATCCCTTGACTTGTACTTCACATATCATGATATATAACATCTTATTAACCTCCTTAGTGTTAGGTCAAAGATTACTCGGGATGTAAAAGTGCCAACAGCGTTAGTGCCAAGTGTTACTCGGGCAGCAGTATAGGTGTGTCCTGCGTAAGTGTCAGGCCCAAATGTTACCCAGGCAATGGTGTAGACACATCTTCTCCTAGTCTCATAATGGTGTCTTGTAAGAGATGCCTCTTATCAGCAGTGATGACGAACTGAATCTGTCTTCAGGCAGTGAAACTGAAACAGTCAGTGAAACCGAAAGTGATTCTAGGAATCTGAAAGTGATGCTCATGTCACTCACACATGTGCAGTGTGCTGTTCATATTGCCATTGTTATTCATCATCATCATCATTATTATTATTTGTATCATTATTATACTTTCTACACTTCTGACTTTGTACGTTTAGTGTTTTTCATGTTTACAGTAGAAGGTTAAGGTGTAATAAAAATGTCATTTTTCAAGCCAAAAAAATAACGCTTTTTACATGTTTTTTTTTTTTGTTGAAAAAAACATAACGCTAAGGAGGTTAATGTGAAAAAACATGCAGAAAGATGACACGTTCATTCCTGCATTCTATCCAGGCCTCTGATATTATCTAACCGACTGAAACCCTCTACTGGAATAAGCGAATTCTGAAAATGGGTCGATTTATTTAGAATTTCTCCCTGGAGTGGACTATAAAACCTGAGAGTGCTAATGTTTCGCAATGACAACAGAAAATCTGCACAAGCAATTTGATGAAAGGGTCAGATATCCGCTCATCTATTGATTTTCTTTCTTCCAGGATCATCAAGGGAGCAAGTTTGGACCAACCCTGTAGTGGACACTAATTCTTTATGGAGTACATTCATATATGCACCCACACTCTAGCTCACTCCACTGTGGACTGACATGGACAAAAGAGGACACAGAAATAAACTCTTCTCTCTGGGAATGAAAGACCAAACTGATGACCACTGTGAAATCCTGGGATATATAGTACATCTTATCATACCATTCTCCCACCTGCTTAATCTGATTCAGGGTTGCAAGGGGCTTTAGCCTATCTTGGCAGCACTGGGTGCAGGGCAGGATGCAGCCTTGGACAGGGCACCAGTCCATCCTACTGCCCGCTCACACACATCCACACTCAACACTCACACTCTCAAGGGAGCCAATATTGATTTGTCAAATGTCTTAACTTCCAAGTCTTTGGGAGTGTGGTAGGAGAAAAAGGAGGAAAACTCATGCAAACATGAGAGAATATCTGGACTCCACACGCACAATATAATAAAAATAAACAAATAAAGTGTTAAGGAACACACAAAAGCAACAAAAATGATAAACCATAAGGTGCTTTAATAAAACATAGTAGGCATTCACTTTCATAAAAGAATCCATTTATCAACATAGTAGGGAGAGTCGCTGTCTGACTGCATTAAACCATTTGCATGTCTTTGTATTTATCTAGAGGTCATTCAACCCCCTGCCAGTATCTTACAAGAGAGAATTAACAAAAAAATACCATCAATGTGCAATAAATAAAAAATTACACCCAAGTCTACCACATATTGTAAAGTTTACTTTTGGAACCATCATTTTTTTTTTTAGTTTCTGACTGAAGGGTCTTCATGGTTGTTGGCCCATTCCTTATATTGTAGTAAGCCTGTATGGGCAAATAGAAGAGCTCAGACTTCAGCTTAGATAGAATGTTCCGGAAAAAAAAACTATAAAAATGACAGTGGAGGGAAAAAAGTGATGTATTAGGTATGCTACTTAGAGCACCTTCAACCCAAAGTCATCCTCCTATTATTATTACTTGGTTGTCACCTTTATTCATTTGTATCTATGGTACAATTTGTTATAATCCTGTTTGTTTGAAGCACAAGAAGGTAAGGTGACTCCCGGTCACACAGTGTCAGTAGTGGGATTTGAGTCCACAAACTCAGGGCTTGAACTCCAAAGCCCTAAGCACCATGCTACACAGTCTGCATCCTAGAATGTTTCAGATTTTCATTTATTTAGGGTTATCCAGGTTACATACAGCTTCCACAATCACTGATCATATAATATGTTTTTTTTTGTTTTCTTATTCCTATTTCAAAGTAATTCATACAACATAACTCCACTCTTACCTCGTATTTAGCACTCCAAGAAAATACCAATATAGAGGGTCCTGAGGCCAAATATACAGACCGAAAGATTACTCAGAATTGGCTTTTGTAAACTACGCTGGCAATCCAAGTTAGATTTGGCAGCTATAAAGAGATGTAATATGAGCGTCATAATTCAAATTCAGCTGTCAGTCTGGAGTGGGGGAGCCAACAGGTCCTAAATAGCACAGTGTATGCTGACTCTCCTTCTACCTGTCCATTGAGGCATAGAAATCGACTGACAGCTCGTAAGCCTGGGATTACACTTGGCTGGGACATGTCATCCAAATCCAAGGGTTATTAGTTTCCCTGGTTTTTAAATGGTAACTTTAAAAACTTAAATTTCTCTCAAATATCTGCATCTATTATAGCTTCTTCAACAGAATAACAACGTAATAAAGCAAAGGGCCTTACACTCCAGCCTGGATCCTGCACAGTATTAGTAAAACACGGTACAGTTCATTGAAAAGGATAAGGCTGGAGGATATTGAAGGTGGCATTGAAAATCACTTTGAGACAAAGGCATGATGAAAGGATTTATATGAAAGACTGGTGGACTAAATTCTAGAGCTACTACCAAATTTCATAGAAAGACAAGTTCTTGTAGCTGTCTATGAGACAGACAGACAGACAGACAGACAGACAGACAGACAGACAGATAGATAGATAGATAGATAGATAGATAGATAGATAGATAGATAGACAGACAGACAGACAGACAGACAGACAGACAGACAGACAGACAGACAGACAGACAGACAGACAGACAGACAGACAGACAGATAGATAGATAGATAGATAGATAGATAGATAGATAGATAGATAGATAGATAGATAGATAGATACTAAAGGCACTATATGCAAACATACTGCCAGTTGTCTTTTACTTTATTAATAGTCAGTTAACAAGTTTAAATGGTCAATCTGTCAGCCTTTTTTGTATTTGGGTTGTATTTGTATAACACCCTTCATGGACAACAATACCACAAAGACTTTCCCTGCACATCGGCTTTCAAAGATGTTTCCTGTATTATAGTATCACTGATGGGCACTGATGCGGTGTCAGCACCAACGCGTGTACATGTGTGTGCACGTAGCTAAATGTACAGAGACCTGTCTATGTCTGCAATTCATTAAATACTGCTTTAAAAAATTCCTACAAAGAGCCAAGTTATCCTGGGAGGACTAATCCACCTCTGTGTACTGATTAAATATATTTAAAAGTAAAAGCATGCCCTCTTATGCTCCTGAGAGGACACAGTGAACACAGAAACAGAAGAAAAGCCCATTTTATTTATGTAGGACAGTTTAATGAACAACTATACATAGTTGTGTATTAAGTGAATTTGTAAAGTTGAATAGTATCCAGTAGGCAAGGTGCATTGTGGGATGACAGCCTGGAGCAAGACTGCTATTCCTAAAGTTGTGCTTACTTGTGTCAGGCAACACAGAGCGATTTCATTTTCTGACATTCACGTAGAAGCTGCTGTCATCATGTGCCTGCCTGTTTTCCCGCTCACCTTGACTAAAGTGGTGATTAGATGTTTCTCATTCATAGAATTGCATGCTCCCATATCTGCCTTATTTTCTTTCTGAATCTCAACTCTTGTGTGCTTTTCTGGAGCCAGCTAACAAAGAGTTGCCAGTCAGACCCTCCCGCTTTTACATCATTATCTGTGATGATGTTGTCCACCTCAATGAGGCCATTAGCACCATATTCACAAAAAAATATCTCAATACAGAATGCAAAAATTGAAAACTCACACAGTCAAACCCACAACATAAACTGAAGATTGCCAAGAGATCTACCCATCCTGGTGCCCCTGCTGAATGAATGATGGGGAGGGGGGTGGTTGATGGAACACCAAATGTGTGTGCCAGAAAGTGGCTCTCAGCCTGTAACCATGTCCCACATGTTCCCGATTTACTTAGACCTATGTTAACTTTGCAATTCAAGGGAATGCCTTAGTCTCTTCACTTATACAGCTGGGCTTTCCAGCAGGACAGGAGAGGATGCACAAGGCAAGTACAGATAAAGAAACAACATACGTTTAAATTTGTATGTTGGCTGTCATGATGGTGCCTCCATGTGTGGCAGGTAACGCCCAGACAACCTGGGGAGAGATGAATGTCTGTGCTTTGATCCCTAGGTTGCTGAACCTTGCTAGAATTAATTCACTGTCGCCTAAACACTGACCCCTCCCAAACCCATCTTTCCACTGGAATTATGGGAGCAGATAGTATTTTTTCCCCTCTGTTGATCCCAGCTGCTTCACAGTCTCAGATTCCACAGCAAATGCTGTCAGGCAGGTAATTGTGAGCCGTGGCAGGAGGAGGACTCAGACACGCCTCTCCACACTGTAAACATTACCAACCAGTTATTAAGCAATGGGCCTTGTGCCATAAAGCAGCATCAAGAGGATCATGTAGACCAACCTGGCACAAGGCCACCACCACTCCGAGTCGGCACTGAGTCTCGTGGTCCACACGTGCGCAGCTCCTTATGGTGCTGTGATGATCGGGTGATTTCTTTTAATTCCTTTTATTTAAGGCATACGTCAGGTTTGGGGTTTTCTTACCCAATTAAATGTTATGGTAACAATAATTTTGTTCCAGAAAGCCTCTGTATATTTACCATTATATAATATCACCATAATGTTTTGTTATAAACGCCACCATTTTGTGTACATTTCAAATTGGTTGTTGTCAAGATAACCTTTCCCAGAAGGACCTGGGGGTGAGCTGCGTGGAGTGACCACATAAAGGTCGATTCGATCGAAATCTTGTCAATATTTGAGAGTTGGATAATTTCACGTATGTTGCGTTAACGGTTCCTCAAAGGTAAGTTAATAATTATCTTCACTTGCGTATCATTTTTTTGTGGTTGGCTGTACAGCTTTACCCGCTCACATGTGGAAACATGGAGTGTCTGTGGTCACAGTGGTAAATTTTAGACTTGATTAGTCAGTTTCTCTTGTTGTTTTTAGGAGTAAATATAGCAGCTCCACCCTCTTTTTGCAGCAATGAACAGCAGTTAACAGTGATCCATTTTTTATGGGGAAAATGAACCAGTTTCTGAAATCCTCGTCAGCTTGTCAAAATCATGGCATAAGGAGATCATGGTTTCACGTCTCGGGTCCTCCCTGTGTGGAGAGTACTTTGAGTAGTGAGAAGAGCACTATATAAATGTAAAAAATTATTATTATTATTATTACAGGCTTGCTCAATATTGTCATCGGTAGTGGAAGTGGATGGGCATCCTACTCCTATTTTTGTGCTTAACGCTCGTCCGATCATCTTTGAACCTCACAATCTATTCATAAACACTCCATCATGGTCCCCATATTGTGCAGAAAGCTTTCTCTGAATTTCAGCTCCTGATACACCTCCAGCCCATAAAAAGCAGATCACTGCTTACTGCTTTTCTTTGCTGCAAACAGAGAGAGAAGCGGCCATGTTTACTCCTAGAAAACAACAAGAGGAGCTGACTGATCAAGGTCGTAACTTCACCACTGTGATCACTGACTCACTGTGTTTCCGCATGTGAGCAGGGAAAGCTGCACAGCTAACCCAAACCAAATGATCACAAAAGTGTGGATGATTATTGATGTACTCTTGTAGTTAAGATTTCTTTGGTTCCTCGACATTTCTTTCCAGCTTTAAGACTTGGACTTTTGGTTAGCGTTTAGGCTTCAACGACAGTACTATTAGACTTTTTAGATGCAACTTTGACCTGATATTTGACTTTCCTGGTCCTCTCTTGTCAGAAAAATGTGTTGTCTCTCTCTCTTAAGAGAGGTACAGATATGAAATGGAAGGCAGCAGGATCTCTGTATAACTATAGAAAAATGAACTCACCTATCTATTACTGAACCCATTAAGCCAGTTCAGGGTCCTCAGGGCCACCACCCATATTGCGTTATCTGGCACAATGCAAGAAGCAACTCTGGATTGGGCAGAAGTTCACCACAGGCCACACTCACATGGCATCAGCGTACAGTTACCAGTAAAGTGCATATATGAAATGTGGGAGGGAAATGGGTGCAGCAAAGTCACCCCCACAAGGAAAGGGAGAATATATAAACTCCAGCTAAACAGTAACCAGGCCTGACGCAGATGTGCTGACCATTGTACCACACAAACCATTGCACACGAGCGCAGGGTGGGTTGCAAGGTAATTTACTCCTTCTTCTCATTCCTCCACAGAACAGAGGACAAAATATGAAAAGACCTCTGACATCACTTCTTGGAGCAGCCTACTACTTTCACCCCGTCCGCCCTGAAGTGTATTTAAGAGGTTGTCGAATAGGATGTCGGAGGTCAGTTTTCGGGACAGAGCTCCCGCGGCAGACGCTATTTGTATCTGCTTGCTGAATTGAAAATTTGTTTTGTGAAAAACTTTTCATTTCATTTGCCTTGCGTATTAAATAGGGTAATAGGGTGGTCCCCAAAAATGTATTTTGTCCCCCACTTATTTTCTTACATTACACATAACACAACATATTCAACCCTGCCGAATTAAATTCAAGGTTGCAGGGGAGCAGAGGCTATCCTGGCACCACTGGGTGCAAAGAAGGAAACAGTCATGCGTAGTATGCCAGTCCAACACATGACCCAATCACATGCACATCTGTAATTTAAAATTGTTAATTAACCTAATCTGCACATCTTGGGAGAATCCAGAGGAAAAAGCATGCAGAAATGGGTTGGACTGGTAAGCTCCACATAGACTTTGTTCAAGAAAGGCATATGAGCCCAGGATGATCATACTTGAAGCAGCAGCACTACCCACCATGCCACCAAATGGAAAGTAATAATTAGGGGATTTTTAGCATATGGACAGTCTGGCTCATGTTGGCAAATAATTCAATAGTTGAAATCTTCACTAAATGAACTGAAGTCCTGACCACTTAACTGCATCCAGTGGTATACAAGTCAAGGCTGTAGTTTAAGGTTATAAACGGTGCAACCTTTACAGGGGAGCAAGGCGCCTGTAATCTTATGCAACATAATTCTCATTGATTTGTGCTGGAGAGGCATTTAGTAGAAAATGCAATAATCTCTCGATTATCATAATGGATCATTATGGCCGTGTTTAATACCATCAGTAAAGCTGGAGTGTTCATATGACCTCCAAGAGATGTGAAAGATGAGGGGCTTTCATGCTTGGCCATAATGAATCACCATTTGTATTCAGTTAAAATATAAATCAAGCATTAGTCATCAGGGAACCGCAGAATAATGAAGATGGTGAAGCTAACCCACTTTCCCCACCACACATTAACTCATAATGTTTGAATGTTATACATGGCCAGACTAAGATCTGCAACTAATTAATGTCACTAAACACTTAGCAAATAAGACAATTTGCATTCCTTGCATGTTGATGAAATGCAAAGTACTTCTATTAAAGTGTTATAAGCACATGAAAAGTATTCTGAAGGCAATTCCAGTTCTTCTACTCTGCACCATGTAGCAAACCAATGTGTTCTAAAACATCCAAACATCTGACTTTGGGGTGGTCTGCTTGCTTTGGGCTGACGGGACGCTACACAACATCAAGAAACTTAACAACTACAGTTGCTGGATCTTGACGAATTTGTAGCTGCATTTGTCCAAAAATCGCCAAAGATCTGCAGCTTTTAGTTTGCTTCATAGGACAATTCTAGCATTAGTGTGACTCGTTTTCAAAAAATTCCACAGGACCTATATCTTTGTTTTGAAAGCTTAAGTAAAACTCAAAGCAAAACAGTTCACACAAAAAAGTGAGAAAAAACTGATACAATTGAAAAGAAGGAGGATATCAGATATATCTAAAGTATAGCAAGCTTACTGCATTTTGTAGCCAATTAATGTGCCATCTAACAGTGTTGGTGGCTATATAAACATTTCCAGATATGGTGAGATCAGCCAGTCTTGGCTCATCTTTCTTTTTCTTTATGCTATTCTGCTATGCTACAATAAACATAAATCATAAACCCATTCTGTTTGTGTAGTCCTAAGCAGCTGTTTTGTTTCTTCTTTCCTTGTGGTCACATTGTATGCACTATTCTTCCAGCTGAGTGCTCACTGGTTGTCAGCTCTTGCACTAACAGGACCCCATCGTTCAAATTAGTTGCATTTTCTCAAGGCAAGTCACAGACCACTATGTCCCATGACTGAATGTCACAGGTATGCACTATGACTTAACACAACTCGCTAAGATTATGTAAATGAAGGATACAACTGAAAATCACTGCAAAAATTTTGTCATGTGACACCAGCTTACTCCAAAATTCTTGGACAGTGAAGAATTTGCTTCCTAAACACTTTTGGATGGATCTTATGGATGTTATTATCATAAGAATCGCCCTTAAATTTTCCTATCACGTACCATTTATTTGTAATTGCCTATTTCTGTGATTTCTTCTCATATGTACATATACAGTAAAACAACAACTGGAACGTCTGTGGTGGCCAAAAACTAATGGCACTGCTACTAGAAATGAAGCTGAAATATTCCAGGTACTGTGAATGACACGGCCGTGCTAAAGAGTCTCATTAAATTAAAAAGATCTGCCTGCTCCGTAAGCATTTGTTTCCAGCACAGAAAAGTCTGGCATATAAACTACTCATCGATCTCACAAAGATATTTTTGCGTCCTCCTCATATAAAACTTAGATTGATGAAAAATTTTATAAAAGTGAAACAAGGATGGTGAAGGATTTCGATATTTGACACAGATGTTCCCATAAAATAACTGATGCCAAGATTATAGAAGGCATTTTTGATGGTCTACAGATCAGACATGTCACCAGTGACACGCAGTTCAAAAGATCTGCTCATGGGACCAGAGAAAATGGCATTGAAGGCATTCAAGGATGTTGTTAAGAATTTCTTGCCAACTAGAGTACCAAACTACATCCAGCTGCTTGACAACAGGCTTCAAGTATACAAAACCATGAAGTGCAGCATGTCACTAATGATTCATTTTCTTGGACTTCTTCCTTGCTAATCTTGGTGCAGTCAGTGAGGAACATGGTGAAAGGTTTTACCAGGATGCTGAATGATGGAGAAGTGGTAGCAGGGAAAGTGGAAACCATCAGTGCTGGCCAACTGTTGTTGGACACTGGAACGAGAAGCATTAGTGCTGAGCACAAACATAAATCAGCAGTGAAACATTTGAACTAATGTGATGGGCCAGCATCATTAAGCAATTAAACACTGAATGCAATAAAAGTTAATTTCATTTTTCTCCAAATTAGTCTGTGATATAGTCAATCTGAAACAAGACCTTTGTTTAGATTGATGGTGTCTATCTTAGTCACAAAGAATAAAAATGTTTAAAGAAAAAAAGAGTGCCGTCCAGCGTTATGGTATATCAGCTGTCTAAGTTTCTGTTGCTCTTCTTTCGTGTCTAATTTTGGGGTCCGTTTTACACTCTTTCTCATGCCCTTCTAAACACTGAATTACTGCCTGCTTGACTAGAATAGAGTTCTTGGCTTACAATTTACTCATGGCCTTTCATAGTTATGTTCTGTAGCACCTTATTCACTTTTACAGTCCTTAAGACTGTTTTGAAAAGCGCTTTTTCACAAAAAGCACCATGAATGAAGCTGCAGTATAATACCACCCAGAATGAGGTGTTGCGCCAGTTTTGTAGATCAGATGTTCATTCTTTTTAGTCTGTAACACACCTGCTACTGCTAATTGATGCCTTGGACTGCTCTCTACATGGTTAAAATTAGAAACCCTAGAAAAGTAACAATTACAGCACAAGCAGACTTCCTGCTCTCCTTTAACACTGTGTCTCAGATGAATTAAACCTTTGACTTTTGTCACATGGGCTTTACTGCACTTCCAGTGATTTGTCTCACAGTGTAAAGAAGGAACAAACTCCACAGACAGCCACCGTGGCTGCACAAGTGGCCATCAACAGCCCCGGCTCTGTACTTTAATTCTCATAAGTGTCTGACTGCGCTTGATGGAAGAAAACCCAAACTGAATATTTGTAGAATGAACTTAGAATGATAGCCATGGAGCTGATAAGGAAATCAATGTGTTTCTTCAGGACCTCCTGCCTCCAGGCACCCTACTTAACAGCGACAAAACGTTTCAGTCTGCGGTAATCTTTAAACTTTGTGTCTATCTGAAGAAGGCCAACAATCTCGGAATGAACCCTGACACGATTTTCAAAACCATAACTGCCACAGTGTTGAAACACCAGATGGGTACTTTTAGATTTTAGCTTCTCCTGAAACACTGATTTCGTATTCCTGCTTTCTTCAGTTTCAGTTTACATACTTTCACAGGACTCTTGGACTCTTTTATATAAAGTATAAGAAAAAATCATGTCACATGGCCAAAAAACAAAAACAAAGCCCACTCTTAACAATAGGAAGAGAAGACTGGAATGCTGCATTCTGGAGGCTAAGATTAACTGTCTCTACACATAATAATAATAATAATAAATTTTATTTATATTGCACTTTATATTTTAGCAATCCCAAAGTGCTAATAAGCAACTTAAGAACATTTTCATATAAAAAAATGATCTATTTGTTTAATGCTGCTTATTTCTGTGCTATTGTCAAACTCTGTACAGTTTTACACCTGAAAATCTGTCAAATGTAGCTTGTGATGCTACTGTGGGGGGCAAATGGCGTGTATTTATGTACATTTGTCTGTATATGAATATATATATATATATATATATATAAAGTTCACAAAACTATGTATGGGTTTGTTTCTGCCTTGCACTCTGGATTAAGCAGGTAGGAAAATGATGATATATATCATATATGTATTGTCACGCATACACATCAGAGGATCACCTTCTGGGTTCACCTGAGGTACACAATACCACTCCAGGATGAGAGAGGAGCACTGGTGGTAATCATGCCCTCTTCCTTTCTCTCTACAGTGGTGAGAAGACACTCATTGAGAGCAAATAACTCCACCCCTTACAGTCCCCAGTCTATAAATCTCAAGCCCACCAAAAGGAAGAGTCATTCTGTGATCAAAGCATCCGACAGGACGGAGCTCCACCCTTTGACCCACGGTCACAGAATGTTATGCTTATGCCCTAAAGAAGCTGTTCCTGATTCTTTTGTTTCATTGTTTGCACCACAGAGTGCCCTTTGGTTACATCTGGACATTTATTCTTTCCAACTTGTTATTTATTCCTATATATATTGTCATGGGTGTGTGCTTGGGTGGTAGCTTGAGGGCTCTGGTGATGGTAGTTTCCTTCCAAACCAGGGGTTGGTGCTGTGTGCCAGTGCCTTCTCTCTTCTGCCCTCTGCAGAACAGAAAATTAATGACTGTTCCACCTTTGACATCACTTCTATTTTCTGCTCTCCTAGACCTGTCTCATCCTGCATGAAACCATTATGACAAGCAGCTCGGCCATCTTTGAATCAGTTCTACTTTGGACTCCAATTTGAAAAGATGTCGACACTTTCTTTGTAAATAGATTGCTATTATTCTTTTTTTGCATTTTCATTATACTGCATATATTTGTATGCTTCCATATGTGTGTCAACGGGTGCATGTGTATGTATATGCTTAAAAGGGTGTGTCTGTGTATGTTATGTGTAGGTGCGGACAGGTTTATATAGGATTACATGAGCCAGAACATTAAGATCACTCCCACACAAAGTGAATGAAGTTGACTATCTCTAACAACAGTGTCATGAAGTCATAGCCATGTGGAGAACACTCAAATTTAATGTACTGATCAGTTAAGGAGCCCTGGAGGTGTTGGGCAGCAACACTAATCACTGTGCAATAAAAGGACAATAAACGAACTCAAAGTGGTCAACTTTAGTGGACGTAATTGCTTGTTTGAACAGAATACTGTATATATTTGTTTTTGTAGAAACTGTAAAACATACATGAGAATAATTGCACTTTACCTCTGTATTTGTAAAGCACCCTGGTGGGCCACCTGTCCACTCACACCTACTGTATTCCACATTTTGTCAATTTAGGGTTGTCAAAACAGCCAGCCACAAAAGTCTTTGGGAGAAAAGAATGAGAAATAGTTTGGAAAACCCATCCAGACATGGGGAGAACATGCAGACTCCAGGATTTGATCCCAGGACTCTGGAGCTGGGAGGCAGCAGAACTAACTAGTAGTAGTGGTGGTAGCAGCAGAAGCAGAAGTAGTGGTTCTTGTAGTGTTATTGTTACATATACAAATTACAGTAAAAGTCTTAATGGCATGTCCAACCAACATACAACACCTTGCCATTCTCTGACACTATGATAAACAAAACTGTACTAAAACACATAATTTTATCTAACAGAAAACACAAATCAGCTATACATTATAGTACTATTGTTGTAAAAATATTGTAAATAGTGATGGTACCCTTGCTAGCAATAATAAACTACCTCAGATAAGTGTGGCCATGGTGGTGGTGGTGCTAGGCGCGCTGCACCAACTGTCTCCCCTTTGAAGTAACTGCCAAGTTTGACAAACTGTATGTGAGGGGGGCACACTACAGCAGACAGCCAATAACAAGCTTCAGATCTCTCAGGTTTCATTGAGAAATAAGTTAAGTAAGACAATAAAAATGGGACGATTCAAAAAGGTATGCAGAGAAACCCAGAGACATAAACATTACCAGACTCCACAAGTATGCAGGGAGCCATGGCAACCAGCTTGTATTGAGTGTTGGGGTACGCCAACTCAGGCATGGGAGTGGGAGGTCCAGTGACTCCGTGTACCAGAGTTTAATGTTAAAAACTTGTAGAACAGTGAAAGAAATGAAGCTCTACAAAGATGGACAGTCCACATGCAAAGCTAAGTAATCCCTCCATTTTCTGTACCTATTTCAGATTGCAGCACAGCCAAATCAAACATTCATAAAGTGATTCACTTTTTGTTCTGAGTTGCTCAGGTTTAGCATTTCCAGACAAGAAGTCATAAACTATAAGAGCCCTATTAGTTCAAGGTACTCCAATACAGCACACATTTCCTTGGACACAATCAAGATTTACAAATACAAATCTACTCCAGAGTGTACACTGCAATCCCAAGATTATAGCAGATTAGATAAACTTTATTACTCCTATGGGGAAATTCAGATGCGTACAGCAGCAAAAACATAAAAAAAAAGATACAGACTCACAGGACAGATAATACAGCCAATCAATGATAAATAAATAAATAAATGTACTGTATATTGTGCAGATATTTCAAAATGAAACTAACAATTACATCAGGAGGAAGCATTGAATTGCCTGATAGTAGTGGGCAGAAAAGACCCCCAGGGGTGCTTCTTAGCACACCATGATGGAATGAGCCTGGGGGCACCTCCTGGAGAGCATGGAGGGGATTTTTCATGATGTCATCCAATTCTGCCACTATCCCCTTTCCCACAACAGCTTTCAGTGTGTCCAGGGCTCAACCTATGATGGAGCAGGCTTTCCTGGTAAGTTTGCTCAGACATTGTCCTTCTTTTGAGCTCTAGGTTCCATTCCCAGGAGATTGCAGTGTAGAACAACACACTGGCTACTATGAACGGGTAGAACATTTCCAGCAGCTTGCTCCATGCATCGAAGGACCTGAGTCTCCTTAGGAAGTACAGGCTGCTTTGACCCTTCCTGTTCAGTTCCACTGTGTTGTCTGGCCAGTCCAGTTTGTTGTTCAATTGGACCCCCAGGTATTTGTAGCTCTGCACCACTTCCACGTCCTCCACCCTGAATGGGTGCACCACCAGCTCTTTTGTTCTGCTGATATTCATTTGCAAGTTGTTGTCCCTGCACCACAAGACAAGTCCTCCACAACCTTCCTGTACTCTGATTCTTCTCCCTTACTAATGCAACCTATGATGGAAAAGGAGTCGTCTGAAACTTGCTGTAGATGGCAAACGCTGGTATTGTGCTGGAAGTCTGTAGTGCAGAGGGTGAACAGGAAGGAGAGAATGGACAGTTGCCTTTGGTGCTCCAGTATTACACACCACCATTTCTCACACACAGTCTCTCAGCCTCACAAACTGCTATCTGTTGGTCAGATATGATCCAGGAGATTGTGGGGTATCAAGATTCAACGTTTTGAGCTTTTTCCCCTGTTGATGAGGCAGAATGGTGTTAAAGGCACTGGAAAAATCAAAGAACATTATCCTGACTGTGGTGCTGGCTTTGTCCAACTGGGAGTAGGCTCTGCGGAACATGTAGATCAAAACATCCTCCACATACAGTATCTGTCTGATGGACAAACTGCAGAGGCTCCAGATGCAGGGTTTCCAAAAACTACTAAGATAAATGAAAACTGGAGACAAAGCTTTCACTCTTTTGTATGTACATTCAAGGAGGCTCTGCATATCACCAGTCTCAGTACTTCAGTCGGGGGTGAAGGCTCATTCTTTTATTTCAATATAAATAACAGTTGTTGATATCAAGTTTTGAAATATCAAGTTTTGAATCCTTGATCAGGTTATGCCATTCATCTTGACATATCACCTTATAGCAGATGGGAGACGTTATCAGCAATGGACCTGCTTCAAAACTTTTTTTAAGTTTTTATGTAATCATGAAGACCTAGCCCCCACATTGTACACAGAGTTCCATTATTAAGCCTAAGGTCTAAGGTGCTGGACTCTGCAGCCCAGTGTTGACTGTTCAGTCCCCATCTCTGCCCTGAAAGGTGACTGTCAGCTTGTGCTTCAGCTGTAATAAATGTACATACTATAGCTTGTTACTCATTTAGACAGCTGTTATATAACATATGAGGAAATGTTTTTGGTGATTGTAGAATGTTCAGGGAAGGAGTTGGCCTAAGTCAAATCATCTATAATGGACTGGCACCTGTTGTATCCAGAACTGCCTTTGCTATGCTGAAATGGATTTGGTGGGTTGATAGAAAATACATTTCAATATGTTATCAATATTACCAAAAAACCTACAGATATTTTATGTTCTATTTGTAGGTGTGTTATGTTTTGATTATTATTTTATTTTTTATTTCGCCAATATCTGCAAATCTTTGTTGCTCTCTGAACTCATGCATTTTCTACACTGACCAGTCATTCCATTTCTAGATGTTCTATCCTTCTAAGACAGCTTGAAATTGAAGTAATCAATGCAGGCCTCAGAGGTAATGTTTCCATTGCACCATCTGGTCGAATGTATTTTGTAACGCATGTAGTGCTAAAATGCATTGCATTTGTCATTCCAACATTTGCCACCTCATAAGCATTTGTAGTAATAAAATGCATTACTACAAATGTCTGTGATGTACCACCTGTTGGAATGACAAATGCAAGGCCATCTTATTGCTAGATATACACTGTGTCATTCCAACAGATGACACCTCATAAACTTTTGCAGTAATAAAAATGCATTACCACAAATGTTTCTGCTATGCCATCTGTTGGAATGACAAATGCAATGCATTTTATTGCTACAAATGTTTGTGATGCACCATCTGTTGGAACGACAGATACATAGCAATTGGATGGACACACAGATATACACAGACAAACAGACATGTATCCTTTTATTAAGATGGACAAGGTCACACAGTGCTGGGGACAAAGCTTAGAAACCAAACCTGGTCAGGACATCAGTCCATCAAAGGGTATGCTCACTCACACCGACCCAATTTAAAGTGGCCAAAGTTAGAATTCAGATCCCTGGAATTGCAAGGCAACAGTGTTCTAACTAAATGAGGTATGTCACATGAAAAATGCTGGCCAACAGTAAATAAGGCATTACACAACATGCACTGCCTGTGAACACACCTATATCTGTGCTTGTAGACATTAACAGATTGAAGTGCCTTCGCTCACCTTGCTGTAAAGCCTAGAAAAATTGTAAAGTCCTTCCACCAGTTTTCAAACCCATCTCTTTCAATGTCAGGTGGCACTAAACAGGAAAGTGCCCTGAACAGGGTATTCAACCATCACAGGACTGGCACCCATTTTCACTTATGCAAGGCCAGCTAACCAAAACTGCATGTCTTATGTCTAGAAACTTGGACATTCTGAGGAACCCACACTGATGGACAAACTCTACAGAGTAGAGAATACTATCAAGACCAGACTTTGAACTGAGGAGTCAGACATCGTGAAGCGGCAGTTCTCTCCATTATACCATCCTGCTGGTAAACTCTCAGTCTTAATTTAGTAAAGTGCCATAAATGGCATGAATGTTCATAAAAGGCTTATGGTAAAGTAAGTAAAGATAAAGTTGGGTAGTACTAGTAGTTGCAGTGGTATTGTCATTTATACAGAGTATAGTGAAATTCTTTCTTGGACACCTGACCAACATGCAACACGCTGCCACTCCATGGTGCCATGCCATTGTATTATATTATACTAACGGGTTTGAGAATATTACTATTATATGCTATATTTTACAATATTGTAACAAAAACCTACTTAATCCAATTTGGGATTCCATGGGGATGGAGTCTATTCTGGTAGCATTGGGTGCAAGACACAAACCAGCCCAGGACTGGGGCCTACTGAGCCAGTCAAGCAGTGTTTTATATTTCATAGTGCCTTTACTTTTCAAACCTTCCCTTGATCAGCACATAGTTGTATATTTAAAGTAAAAAAACAATTTAGTGATCCACCCATTAATGCTAACAAAGTGATGGTGATGGTGTTTCTATTTAACCTTAACTATTTAATTGTGCTTTTAAAAGAAACATCTTAACTGGTACGGCTACTGCCACAATTTTCAGAAAATGGCCTCAGTTGGCTGGAATTTCATCCACATTTTTCATCACACTGGACTTCTGTCTTCTATCCATCCAACCATTCCATTTCTGAAGTAGTTTTCTTCTGTACAAGATTGTGAGAACTTGGAGGTCACCTTAGCACCACTGGGTGCAAGGCAAGAGCCAACTCATGGGTGGGACACAAGTCCAGTGAAAGGCCTATTCAAACACACAATCCAACACTTGTTTGGTTCAGAGTGACCAGTCATCCCAGCCATGTCTTTGAGATGTGGCAGGAAGCTGAAGGAAAAGCACACACAGATACATAGGGAACATGCAACTCTACACAGAAAACAAGAGGACGAGGGATTGGAACCCATGGATGCTGCAGTGCAAATCACTCTACTACTGTTATGTCAAAAGCAAGATATAAACATATATTTACTGCAGCTGAACGTACGTTCCTGGAGCAGGGAGGCAGCAGTGCAAACTACTATACTGCCTTATTATGTAATAGCCGTCGTGTTACTTCTAACTGAAGTGATCATCTCTGCGCTGTTGTACAATCGTCTATGTATGAAGTATTCTAGGCAAACAGTGAAGTCTATGATATAAAATTTAATTTAAACCAAAACTAGATCACAGAATGATTAGAGTACAAGCACAAAATAGCATGGCAAGCTCTTGCTTTGAACCTGTTGCTACCACAATGACTTCCAAAACGGGACATAAATTCCTCATGAATGTCATCTTGTGATAAGGAGAAGTGTAAACCTGGTCTTCATCTCCTATTGCTTCATCTGAGGCAAATTGACCACTTTTGTGTGCCAAAGTGCCAGGTACAAGCAATTTTGCAGATTGTGCATGGTGTAACCCAAAACTGTGAGGCTCTTTTCAGAGCTCAGGATGAAAGGCACCTTTGGAATTACAAGTTTGCCTGGACTGTCCATTAAACAACTGTACAGAATATGCAGGCCTTCTTCTGTGTTAGACCCACTTAATGTGTCACCTACAGAAACTTGGTAGAAAGTCCATATTGGATAAGACTAACACACAAACACAGCTCAAAAATTATCTATGGTGGCCATCAAGCAGATAGTAAGAACTTAAGCCAGTGTCAAATTGTGTGACTTCTAGCTGTTGGATATATCAGATTTGCCAACTACGGTTGCTGATCTTGTCAGTTTAAATGACTGAAAACTGCTTGGCATGTCAAATTTAGGGACTGTGTAGGATGACTTTCCAGCACTCATGTTCACCCCTTTTCCTGACAGCCAATAACTATCTGCTTAATAAAGGTCGGTCAAAAAGTATGTCGAGTTCAGAAAGTCGAGCTTCTCTTCTATATGTGCCGTCCAAAACACCCATGTTTGTTATTCCTCACCACTGCATTCTATGCATTGTACTTCTAGGTGAGCATTCATTGGTTGTCAGCTCTCATGGTTACAGGGACCACCCATTCGTCTAAAGACTAAATCAAACTTGATTTTGTCAAGAGTAAGTCGTGGATTTGCTGGAGTGAGTCACTGGGCATGTCAGACTAGACGACTGACCTTCACGAGGGTGAGCCTCAGACTGACTTTGACTTGATAAGTTTATGTGAATGAGGGCTATGACTGAAAATTGCTGGAAAAGTTGTGTAACGTGACATGGCCTTTAGGGAGACTCTATGCTGGTGACACCCCAGCAGGTGATCATGTTAGGTGACCCATTTCTCATGATTATTTGTAACTTTTGAAGCAGTATGGTCTAGCAGCTAAGGGAAACCCCAGTGTTTTGAGTTCAGTCCCCACCAGAGACACTTATCCTGGAATCACCTGCACTATGAACTACATGGAGAATGCCTTATGATGGTGTTCAACATCGAGTAATATTTGTCTTTATATAAGGGACACTGCGACATGGCACAGTCATGGCGTTCATTCATTAGCCTGCCTTCAGCACTGGACTGGTGATCTGCCATCCTTTAGCAGCAGCTTTCAGGAGCTCCCTGGGAGATGTTTCGTAAACAGGCACACCCATCATTCTCTCCTTACTGGAATAACCTGATCTGCTAATTTGAGAACTTTTCTACAGATTTTTTTTTCAGTGTGTTCATGATATTTGGCAGTTTTCAAAGATAATAAAATGAATAACACCAAGAGACATAAAGAAAGGCTTTTGAGGGTTTTTTTTGTTTTGCTGCTTTTTTTTAAAATGAAGCAAACAAACCTGAAATGTAAAACGTTCTGTCACTAATATTCAGTAATGAGTTGGGTGGAGCACAGTGGCAGTGGTTAGCTGCTGCCTCACCAGTTTCATGTGATGTGGGTCAAATGCCATGCTTGGTCCCTGTCTGAATGTTCTCCCTGAGCCTGTATGGGGTTCACTCTTGGTTCTTTGCTTTTCCTACCATTTCCCAGACATATGTGTGTTAAGCCAGCTGGTGATTCTAAAGTTGTCCTGTGTGTGCATGCGTGGGATCTGTGATGGGAGGTGAATTTGAATTAAGCAGGTTTGAGAAAATCATGTTATGGTATTCTACCTTTATTGTAAAGCTGCTAGTCTGTCAACTTGTAGTTCATCAATAATGAGTATGAATCGCCTTTTAGGCGTCCACTGTAAGACATGACACTGGCGTCTACTGTGATAGAAATATGTAAACCACCATCCAGGGATAATGGAATAAGGTTACTTTATCTGTTTCATTTAAAGTATTTGCAAATTTGCGAAATAGGTGTTATCATTTTACTGTGGTGGCCTTGTCACAGTCCAGCAATCGGTGTAGGGTGCGATCTGTTGGCACCTTGCACCTGCATTTATGTTTGGTTTAAGTCCTGTAGAATGGAGCTGTCATCAAGGCTATTTAAGCCTGAAACCTTTTTATTGTATTTATACAGTACTTTATTAAAACATCCTTCACCATTGATAACCTTTAATGGGATGGGGTTTGTGTTAAAAAATATAGCAACCAACACTGAAAATAAAATGACGCAGGCTATTTATTAATCTACAGAAAAGATGCACAAACCTAAAGACCACTTGATACATAAGATAAATAATATATGGAGAGATCTGTCTTACTGTATGAACCACAAACACCCTAATGCCTAAGTAGACACACACACATATATAAATATATACTCTCAGACATGTGGGCATAGGGAGAATGCTGTACAGGTCTGTGCTGGAAATATTAGGAAAAAGAATTAAGAGTGACACCACCACTGACTTTAATTTCATCTGTCTCCTCAGAATGTAGGAGGAGAAAAACCTGGATGACTGCTGATGTCACATTTCCACCAGACGAAACCACGCCTCATCTGCACCAGCAGTCCTAACGGAAGTCAGCATTAATTCAATAGCAACCTGTGAAATCAGGGTGAAACGCCAATTCTATCGTCGCCACGATTGTGCTTTCCTTTTTTGTCTGAAGAACATTTAGATTAAACAGGGCTTCCTAAAGGGACCCCAACCCGCATTTCCATGTGTTTTCTTTCACTTCAAAATACATACATACACAAACGCTATTTCTTATATGACAGTTTAATGCCGCCCATGCAGCGATTCGGTGCCACGTGTCTATGTGTGTCTGAACCTCAGAACAGCAGTGAACAAGGAGCTGCAAAAGCAACACAAGGAACACAAGTCTGTACTGTATATGGTGTAAAGATAAGTAATAAAAATTTAGAGCAGCGTGTCAACATCAACTTTTGTGTGAAGATCGGTGCAACTGCTACTGTAATGATGAACCTGTTGAGAGTGGTGTATGGTGAGGATGCTATGAATAAATCAAATGTTTCCGGGTGGCATAAGAGGCTCAAAATAAAGAGGGAGAAGACGTGAACAGCAATGCCAGAAGTGGATCATCCATCATGACAATGCCCCATGCCACGATGTGCTCAATGTTTGTGACTTGTTGGCTAAGAAATCAAAGGACTATCCACCATATTCATCTGACTTGTGAATACCACATTGTGATTTCTGGCTCCTCCCAAAAATAAAAACTGCCATGAAAGGACGAAGATTTTCAGACATTTCTGAAGTTCAGCGTAAGGTGACAAAAGAACTCAAGGAAATTCCAGAAGGTGTGTTTCCAGTGACCGCAACATCGTCTAACTAAAGACTTAGCTGCAGAAGGAGATTACTTTGAAGGTGAGGATAGCAACTATTGCACAGATATGCACACATTTTTTTCTACAGGTTCAATCTGGGAATTAACGTGAACTGAAATGAATACATAATGTCTCATTACCGAACCCAATCCTGGGTCATGGAAACTATGGATGCAAGGCAAGAAGCACTCATGGACAGGGCACCAGTGCATCGCAGGGTTCAATCATGGACAATCCCATAATCAATCTCATACTGGGCCCAGTTTGGAATCGGTTCCACTAACCAGTATGTCTTTGGGGATAATGGAGGAAATCCCATGCTGACACAAGCAGAACATGCAAGATCTACAAGGGGGCAGAATATGAACCAAGGATGTTTGCTAGCTACTATACCACCATGCATACAAAAATCTATACCTACATTTGGCTTTGCTCCCCATGACTCTGAACTGGAATAACTGTACCAACATGCATGTATATGTGTTCATTTTTCCCATACCACAAAGCCTTCAAGATGCTAGAAATAATAAAACACAGGATGTGTACATAATCTTGTGCTGTGTGCGATACGTTTCATGCGCCATTGCCCTGGAGGGACCCCTTCACTTATTTAACATGCAGCCGCCATTCAACACAAGCTCAATGCCAGGTTAAAGCACCTTCTGGCAAAAATGTACCTTTTTTTTCTTCTTCTTCATCAATCACAGTTTTTTCCCACATTCCAAATGTATGCTGATTGATGTGCCAGCAGCCTACTGTGTGAATGAACGAGCTCCATTTAACTCATTCTTGTCAAGGTGTAGCCCAACTTTGACTCTCTCTTTTCCCCTGAGGAAGTCTTTAATATCCCATAATTAAAAAAATGGATCAGGGCATTAAAGAAAAAAATATCCAATTTAAATCTGTTTTTGATTGGACTGTGCATAGTGCTGGGAGTGCAGACAAAACTCGTGGAGTGTACCCAACTTCTTTTTTTTGCAAGATTTAATTTCCTTGCAATTATGTATCAGCACTGTTGGAATCTTTTGTAAGTATTTTTGGCAAAAAAAACAAAAATAACAATTAAATGCCACACCTAATGCTTTATACGGGTGGCACGGTGGCGCTGCTGCCTCATAGTATGGAGACCAGAGAACACATCCCAGGTCCTCCCTGCATGGAGTTTCCATGTCCTTCCCGTGTCTGTGTGGATTTCCTCCCACAGTTCAAAGCCATGCAGGTTAGGCTGACTGGCAATGCTAAATTGGCCCTAGTGTGTGGTTGGGGTGTGTGTTTGCCCTATGATGGACTGTCCAGGGTATGTTCCTGCCTTCTGCCCTATGCTGGCTGGGATAAGCCCCAGCACTCCAAGTAACACTGTACAGGACTAAGCTGGTTAGAAAATGACTGACTGACTTACTGCTTTATTTTTCATACACTCTAAATTATATTTGGAGAACAGCTGGTGCTGCCTCCTTTACAGATTCGACTGGCAATTTTAATGGGTGATTGTGGGTGTGTGCCCTGCAGTGGACTGGCACTCCATCTGGAGGCTCCCTACTACCCCTACACAAGACAACAGGGGTTCATAAAATTGAATGAGTGATATTTATTCATAGGGTGGCATATGCATACAGTGAGCTGGTTTGCTGCCTTGCAAAACTTAGCTTCTTGGTTTGATTTCTGCCTGTGAGGCCTTCTGTGGAAATAATTCTTCCCACAATGCAAAATCACCTCCCTTACCCCCTAACAGACCTGGCGTGAGTATGTGCAAGCTGTAATGCGCCAGGATCTCATTCATTCCCATTAGGCAGTGGGGTCTAGTGGTTAAAGCTTGAGACTGCAAACCCAAAGGTGGTGGGTTCAAATCTTGACACTAACACTGTGTGACCACGAGCAAGTCACTTCACCTGCCTGTGCTCCAACTGGAAAAAACAAAAGGAAATGAGCAATAATTGTATCTCAAATATTCCAAGTCACCTTAGATAAAGTTGTCAGCCTAATAATTCAAAGAAACATGATAGGCACAAGGTGTCCCAAGAAACAAATATGTCAACTAGAAAAGGGTTTGGACAGTTAATAAATAAATTTTATTCCAGTTAGTAGTTTCAGCATTGACATTATTCTACGGGAGGAAAGGGGTAGTGGTTAGCACCGTTTCCTCACAGTTCCAAAGATCTGTGTTCAGTTTTTGGCCTACTCTCTGCACACACGACAATAATTACTCTGTCATCCCTGCAATAATTGGTGTGGATTTTGCATGTTCTGTCTGAGTTTGTGTGACTATTTGTCCAGCTTCACTCCAAATCCAAATGACATGCACTTTTGATCAATGCGTGAGTGAGTGCTCTGCCATCCAGGAGTGGGCCAAATGCTGTAAAAAAGCCCCCCACCAGTGACCCTGTGTTGAATGAATGGAACATTTTTAGGATGCTGGATACACCTAATGAATAAACAAGTCTCATACCTAAAGATCTCATAAATGAACATTTCTGCAGCAACAAAAGACATTTATTTTCTGCAGTTGCACAACAGCAACTGGTTTCAATTCTTTTTTATTATACAACTTTTTATTTTACAACTTGGAAAAGCAACGACTTGGCACTGCAGATATAAAAAGGAGATGGCCAAAGTTGCCAGTTCTAGCACGTGATAGGTGCCGTGAAACTTAACAGTGTTAATAAACTTAAAAATATGAAGCAATAAGTAACAGCTCTGAGCTTCAGTGCTGTTTACATGGCATTGGGTCCTCTTGTGGGTTTATTACCATTTACATTGACGCCTTTATCCAAAGTGACTTACAACTGGTTACATTTCTTTTCTTTTTCTAGTTGGAGCACAGGCAGGTGAAGTGACTTACTCATGGTCACACAGTGTCAAGTGGCACAACCTCAGGGTTTGAAATCCAAAGCCTTGGCCACTACACCACACTGCCTGCCTGTATAATCTGTTTAATGTCCAGGAAACAGAACTATACAAAAGTAAAATGTCATCCTTCCGTTTAATCTAAATTCAGGGTTCAGCCCTGGGCCAGACTCACACAGTTTCAAGTCACCAAACCAAGATGATGTAGGTGGAAACCCCACACCCACACTGGAAGAGCCATAGACTTAAATGCTTAGCGTGGGACTGAACATAATTCTTTTATTTGGATGTACCCACACTGGATGAGCATGCAAGCTCCAGATCAACAAGATTGGTCCAGGATTCCATTCTAGCAGTGAGGCAACAACGGCAATCACTGCACTACCCAATAGTCAACGTGAAAATCTATGATAATAGATTGTCAGACACCTGCACCTAGGGAGTGTCTTCAGGGCTCTGCCATGGTAGGAAGGGCAGAACCAGAGAATACAGTCATGTGGTTGTTGACTCCCTTTAAACACACAGAATAGAGGAAGAATTAAAGGGAGACCTCTGACATCACTTCCTCCACAGACACGGAAGTACTACCCCAGGTATATAGGACTGGAGGTTAATAAACCTGCGACTGAAGGTAATGGCAGTCGATCCTTAGAAGGGCTTTCTCCGTAGGAGACTTTAACAGTTTGGACCATGATGGTCCTTAGCATTTTTGTGTTTGCTCATAACAAAGGACATTAAACTGAGCTACTGAGAAAGTTGCCAGCCCTTCGCCTTGCCCCGTTGTGTTCTTACACTATAAAAGGTTTGTGCTTGCCAATGCAAATTCATTATCCTGTAGGCGTTGAGACCTAGCCTTTCTTTCAATCATTGTTCCCTTGTATTTGTATAAAGAGTAAATTATGGTGGTGCAGTAGATTCATTCACTTTTATTATGGTAGCAATGTAGTTGCCCACACCTCCATGCTTTCGAACAACAATACAATTAATTTTGTACACACCAAACACCACAGTTACTAATACTATAACAATGAAATGTTAATAATGAATTCAAAAATCAATCACCTACGCTGGCAGCACTGAGCACAGAGCAGGAACCAAACCTGTACAATGGACTCACACACAGGCCCAGTTTGGAACTACCATTTAACATAATGGGCATGTCTTTGGGATACAGGAGGAAAACAAGTGGGTGTGAAGGAAAACCCGTGCAGACACTTAAAGGGCATGCAGTCTCCACACCGACTGGGCACGGAGCCGTGACTTGAACCCAAGGGATGAAAAGCAGTAGTGCAAAACACAGCCTGCATAAATAAGGACAGGGACTTGTATAGAGAAAGAAAAGGACTGGTAATCCTACGCCAAGCAATTTGCCTGAAGCTTTAACAGACACCTACCACTCCCAGAGTTTCTTTTCCAACAAACGTGTTGGAAAAAAATAATAAAATCTAGTGCTTATTAATAAGTGATTTAAAAAAAATAACTACGGCTGTAGCATCTGAGCAAGCAAACTTGGCGTAACCTTTAAAAAAAAAATCGGAGTTTTCCAGCACATGACTTTTCTTACATAAAGATGTCATTTTACCAGTGAAATATCACAGGCCAGTGTGTGTCAAAGTCAAGATCTCTGCACGGCAAAATCTGCAGGAGGGATTATGCTCAAATTTGATAGACTTATAGCATTTTACGGAGCTAATTAGCTGTGCCAGGTTTTATTCAGATTGAGTTGCTCACTTTTGAGTTACCACACACACATACACAATCATTCAGAACACAGTCAAATTGTGTTCAGGGGTATCTAAAAGGTGTTAAACCATTTAAAAAGACAAGTCCAAAGTTTGATGTTGTTACACTACTTTCCATATAAGAACATAAGAAACAAACAGAAGAAGACCATTCAGTCCATTTGTCGCTTATTTGTTTAGCTAATAGCTAAACTGTCCCGATATCTCACGCACATCCTATAAAAACGTTGTCTGCTTCAGCTACATGTACAGTGCGTTTAGAAAACATATAGCAGCATTATGTTAGCAGACAGTTTACAGCTACAGCTCTTCTGCATTATTAATAATGATGACAATGACAGTAGCACTCTGAATTTTTAACCTTTATGTGGCACTTTTCATCTGCACAGAGGTGTTACTGAGACATGAAAGACACGTGTGAAGATATTATTATAGTGATACTGTCTTACAGTGCCACAACCATGTGCAACAAAAATAAATTAGCCCCCTAATATAAAATGACATTTTTTTATTTAAAAAAAAATGAGGGGGGGGTAATTTATTTATTTATTTATTTATTTGATTAAGCACGTCATCCCCACATAGAAATGAGAATAGATAAATAAGAAGAAGAAGATATAAAATTAAATTAATTCCAAATTAAAAATGACCACCATTAGCAATACATCAAGCATATATGCTACAGCAGGGGTGGGCAATGTCGGTCCTGGAGAGCCACAGTGGCTGCAGGTTTTTGTTCCAACCCAGTTTCTTAATGAGAAGTCAATTATTGCTGACGATGCCCTTATTGCTTAAGTGACATTTTGATGCTTCATTTTAGTGGTCTCGCTTGTTAAGGTTCTCCACCCTTAATTGCTTATTTCAATCTTAAACTGCTGCATTCAGTGTTTTAATGGCTCCTTATTAGCAATACGTTGTAAATAACAAAGCAGCCAGCAGTTCTCCAGCTAGCTTTTTTCCAACTATATCTGTGTGTGTTCATCATGCACTGTTTGATTTAATAAAACACTTAACAGAAAAATGTGACAGACTGAAAATTATACGTTTTAGACTTTAAATCATTTGGATGATATCCTTGGAAAGGATAAAAGCTACGATACAAGAGCCTTACATTGCATAGACTAACAAGCCATAAAATTAAATAAGGTCTGAGAATGGCAAGGATTGGTTTCTAATTAAGCAATTGGGTTGAAAATGAAAACCTGTAGCCACTGTGGCTCTCCAGGACTAACACTGCCCACCCCTGAGCTACAGGAAATAAAAAGGCAATGGTCCTAACTAAGCTTTATGGAGTCATTAGAATAATCACACCTTTTCATTCCACTATCAGGTAGGAAAGAATATTAATAATAAATTAAGCTTTGCAAAACAACAACTATGGAGTCTTGGTGGGCCCCCAGCTCCATGGGTCCCACTGCAAATGCCCCACCCACACTGCCTGGATTGTTGTATTCCATTCATTTTGCAGACCACTTTACTTGTCAAGGTCAGGCAAATGCACCTAAGCCAATAACCTGCCCTGGATGGGATACAATGAGTCCATTTTTTCCATCATTAACTATCCAGGGAGCAAACAACAAATTACTTTTATTTTACATATTGCCTTTCTCTAAGGAAAATAATCACAAAAACACGTTATGTGAAAAGAATTGCAGTGCAATGGTTTACAGATGTTTGTTCATTGCTTTTATCTTTGGAGTATAGGAGATGTACAGTAGGTTCACACAGAATTAAAAGAGTATTCATGTGGGTTACAGTACACTCAGTCAAGCCAAGAATGCTAATTTAACTTCTGCCATTAATAATAATAATATATTCAAAATATAACCTCATACCAAGTAGTATCAGTCTGTGGACTTAAAACTGGAGCACTACAAAAGAGACCAGGTTGTTCCTCATACATAGTTGACAAAAAAGATCATTTTCTACCTGTCTTCCTTTATAATTAATAATAAACTACCCATATTCCTCCGAGACAAAGTGGAGGTGAGCCAGTGCTTATCCCTGCAGTATCCAGTGCACGGCAGGAATGAGGTGTTACTCCAACACAGGGCGCCCTCACTCACCAACTCATAACCGGACCATTAATCAACTCTCCATGCACATTTACGGCGCTTATCCACTTTCAGACGGTGCCTGAATTTTGCAACAGAAGTTTGCACAGTACAGTTAGTCTATCTGCCATTCTGCTCAAGGCACTGTACATTGCTAATAAATTGGATTTAAGCAAGTTTGAAAATTTTATGCTATTCTAAGTAATATCACATAATGTTTTCCAATATATCTGTAGACACCAGTGGCGACCTAAATTTTTGGGGCCTTGAAGCTTGAACTGTTATTGGGCAATGAAGTCTAGGGAAACCACTGTCATCTTCTTTAATAGGGTTGTTCCACAAAAGATCACCACATTTATTTTTTTAAATTGAACAACCACTATATCTAAGATTTTGATTCAAATTCCTGTATTGACGTACACTATGTTTATAATATAATGTTTCTGAAACCTCCATTGTCATACAGTAGACCCCCAAAAATTTTAAGCAATGTGGACTAAAGTTGATTCTGGGGCCCCAGCAGGATTAGGGGCCCTGAAGTTCAAGCTTCAATAGTCCCCTGGTAGACACAAACTAGTAAGTCACAAACTCGCCTTATAAAATGTATACTAGTGCTGCTGCTATTAAGACTACTGTATATCACCATATTCTGACACTGCAAGGATACCCAAGGCTGGGTGACACAGCATACTATTATATCCAGCCATCTATTTTCTCTGTAGGACTTTATATTTACTATAAACCGAATAATAAGAATAATACATTCTATTTATATAGTACTTTTCCCACCATTGATGGGAACACATACGCTTAATATGCAACGAACATAATGTTAAAATACCGATAACAATATCTGTACTAGTGTTAGTAATTCATCCATATTATGCACTCTCGGAGGCACAGCAAGGGGCACAAGGAAATTACCCCTGCGTGGAAGGGACGACCACACGCATGGACAACCTATCACCGGGCCAAATTATAGTCGTCAATAAATCTTTCAGTGACATCTCTTAAAACACTTTGTGGAGGAATCCTTCTGACCATTTGAGGAGACGATCGCGTTTTGATTCCATTTTGGTGAGGGTTCTGACAGCGGCACCCTGAACGTACACCTCTCGCTCTGCACAAACCAGCCTACGATTTTTTGGACACTGTAGCGCTCAAATATCAATCTGAAAATCGGCCACCCGGTCCCTGTTACTGAATCGCTCACGCTGTAACCTGCTTTTGCTCGCCACACCCTTTACAACAGCCAGCATGAAGTGAGACGGAGCACTAAATCAAGGGCACCGCGCAGACATTTCCAGAGGGGTTCGCGCTCTGGTCTCTGTCACCGACCTGCTACGGTGTCTTTGCGCACGCACTCCAGCGCAGTCCCGGCTCACGAACTTAAAATAAGTTACTCACTTGGTCTGCGTTAGAGCCACGTTACTCTTGGACGACTTTTTCTTAAAAAGAGACATCTTCGCAATTCCAGGCTTCCGCAGAAGAAATTAAAATACAGGTATTATATCTCCTCCGCTCAGCCTTTTGAACAGCCAAGTCCACCTGCACGCGTTATCTTTCCGTTCAGTCCGTTGCAGGTAAAAGCGATCCGTGAAGTGACAGCCTGCAGCACCAGCTCGCAGTCTGGCTGGATTGGATTGGCTACTATAGCGCAAAACAAAAAAAGAAAAAAAACAAGAGTCGTACCGTGCAGCGGCCACACCCACGGAGGTGGTGACGCCTCCTCCTCCGAGAGAGCGGCCTCTCCTCGAATAGGTGGGGATGCGACGACAGGGCGAAGGCGCTGAGAAGAGTGGACACCCGTGCAAACCTGAATGGAAAGATTCTTCGAATTCCAGTCTAGTGAAACATTTAGAGTTTCAACTCCACCATTCTTCCCACACCTAGAAGTTTACAAATATTTTTCTACCTGGAACGTATTATGCAGATGAACCGTTTTGACGCAGATGTGCAAAAATCCATCCATCCATCCATCCATTTTCCAACCCGCTGAATCCGAACACAGGGTCACGGGGGTCTGCTGGAGCCAATCCCAGCCAACACAGGGCACAAGGCAGGAACCAATCCTGGGCAGGGTGCCAACCCACCGCAGTGTGCAAAAATGACATCTACTATTTTACACGTTCCCAAGTCGCTTTCCTCATCTGCTCATAGCAATGTTTTTGCATTTGCACAGATAAATATTTTGTTGTGCTAATTTGTGTAATTGTTAGCCTCAGAAAACAGCTGTTAGAATGTGCTCAGCCCTAAGTCATGGGTGGCTAAGGGAATAGAGGAGGCTCTCCGCTCATTGTTCACCACAGAATCGTAAATCGGGACACCTCAATCCTTAGTGCCCTAATTGCAGAAATAAACTGAAACACACAATAAATATTTACAGCCAGAAGCAGAAATCCAATTTGCATGAGAGCCAGCATGAGCATGCATCATGTCCAGGTAAGCAAATAATAAGTTAGCATTATGCTTTACCAGAGGATGTGTACTGGCCTTGCTGCAAATAACATTAACTGGATAAGCCTGGGAACTTTGTACTGTAGCTATTTGACATTTGAACACCACAATTCCACAAACACTTGAGTGAATTCAGACTTAAGAAAGCAGAAGGCAAACCACACTGCCATCTTACATCACAGGGGATGTAGTTGAGAAGGTGCGATGTTTTCTTGGAGTACCTATCAATGATGATCTGAAGCGGGCACAACACATTAAATGTTTTTTCAAAAAGATTAATCAGTACCATTGCATCCTCAGATGCCTGAGGACAGCTCACATTTCTCCATCTATTGTCAGAAATTTCTACAGGTGCATAGTGGAGTCCATTCTCACTACCTGCATCATTTTCTGATATGGCGTCTTCTCAGCTCAATATAGTAAATCACTGCAGAGTTTGGTGAAGACAGCATAGAATGTAACCGGCACCAAGCTGCCATCTGTTCTGTACGTACGCAACACTTGCACCTTAGATAGGAAAACAGCCAACCTGCACAGTTGCTGTTCTCACTCCTACCTTCTGGCAAGTGGTACAGGACCACCAACTCTCAAATCAGTAGATTCAGGGTGAGTTTCTACATATAAGTCATAAGGTTATAAAACAGACAATCATAATAACAAATAGTGTAACAGAACACACAGTGTACTTAAATATATAATACTTTCAAATACATGTTGTATGTATTTGTGTATATATGTGTATGTACTGTATATATATACTGTATATATGTATACACTGTATATATATATATATATATATATATATATATATATATACTGTATATATGTATACACTGTATATATATATATATATATATATATACTAGCCATGTGCGCCCAACTACGTTGCGCGTGTTAAAGTTGTCTGTGAAGGGCTCCCTGTTTAAACGCGGCTGCCAGTCGTGAACTGGGCCCTTCGTCGCACAGCATTATGATTTTTTATAAGGGAAACAAAATTACAAAACAAAACTCTTGGACATTGATTCGATAGGAACGGCCTACTCGGAATCACTGTCCGAATAGTAATTATGTGGTGGTGGAGGAGCATTTCTTCTTCTCTCCGTTCACAGTCCGTTTTGTTTTCATGATGCTGTTGTTTCCTCTCACGATCTCTTCTCAACCTTTCTCCAGTCTCGCAGGTTGCTTTGTGGAAATCCAAAGAGTAAGGAAGAACCAATGCTTCTTTCTTGAACTCCAAACGCCGACTGATGGAAAATCACAGAAGTGTGTCCGACTTATATACTCTGACTGCTGACTCCAAGAAGTGGGTGAACATTCGATTTGGACGAAGTGCTGCCAACGACGGTCAATAGGAACACAAAAATCCACAGTCTCGACAACGAAGCAGGTGTCGATGCCAGATCTAAACACAAAGAGTGGTATCGACAGTGTTTGTAAACAAAAGTAACAACCAAGGTGTTGTGTATTCAGCCAGTACAAACAGCACATAGTCTCCTTTAGTTCAATCCTCCTTAATCACCACACTCCAACCTCATCCAACGATCCTCCTCCTCACTTCCCCTCCTCCTCCATCACTACTGCCCTCTACTGAACACAGTAGGAACACCACACAAGGCAGTGAATTCGCGGACAAACAAAGATGAAGATCCAAATGAAGATTATATATAAAGATATATATAGTGTATACACACACACACACACACACACACACACACACACATATAGTATATATAGTATCTATAATGTACTGTGGCCAGGATGTAGACTAGAACATTCTGAAAAACAGCTTGGGTACCAACTGGGTCACCCCATTTAGATGAAACAAAAAGGACAGCCGTTAGGGTTTTAAATAATAGTGTAAATAAAGGGTTTTCTGCCATAAGAATATAAATAAGGTCGAAGCTGTGTCCTTCTTGATCATCAGGTCAGAATGTAATGCCACCTTCCAGGAGGGCCTCCTTTTTATTTCATTGGGACCAGAAGGGGCGGAACCTTCTCAGGGCTTTTTGGGCGTAGCTAATTGTCGACATAGACATTTATAGATAGACGCTGCATTCACTGTGTTGCCCAGTCGACATGATACGTCAGCGCATATGCCATATTGCGAGTGGCAAAAGTGCCATTTAAACTAATACAGTACAGGTAAACGTGGAAACCGGGTTTTCTGATGAAAAAACAATAACATTTAAAACAGTATCATTTACATACAACAGATTTTGGCAAATCGTTTAAATGCAATTATTTATATCTATACACTAATAATGGCAATTATTAAATAATAATAATTATTATTATTATTAAATAATTCCTCCCATATAAGTAACATTTCTCGGACTGCTTTCTTCCATCTCCGAAACATTTCCAGACTTTGTCCTGTTCTTATGCAACACAGTACTGAAGTATTGGTTAATGCCCTAGTCACCTCACGTATAGATTACTGTAATGCTATTCTATCTGGCATCCCACAAAAATTTATCCATCACTTACAACTTCTTCAAAATTCTGCTGCCAGGATAATAACCTGCTGATCTAAATCCACTGAACATATTACACCTATCCTCTCACAACTTCACTGGCTCCCTATTAACTACAAAATACAATACAAAATACAGCTCTGAACATTTAAAGCTCTCCACAACCTCACTGATCTCCTACAGACTTACACTCCTCTCGCTCACTCAGATCCTCCTCTGCAGCTCGACTTTTTGTACCACACATCAAACTCTGTTCTATGGGAGCTCGAGCGTCTCTCATAGTGCTCCTCAACTTGGGAATCCTCTTCCCTCTGAAATACGTCAGCTCAACTCAATAACACATTTGAAAACTACCCTCAAAATTTATCTTTTCAAACTGGCACACCAATTGTGAATTTTGCACCGTTACTGCCAGTTATCTTTGTTTGTCTTTCTTTTAACAGTGAAATGATACACTCAATGACAAAAATAAACAATTTTACTGTATACAAATTGGCTTAATAATTTCTGAAAACATTTCACTCATTCCTCTCTCAATCTCTCTCTTTCTCTCTCTCTCTCTCACACACACACACACACACGCACACACACGCACACACACACACACGCACACACAATGTGGTTAGTTAAATATATACAGGATAGGATCTAAAATCCATGAAACAGAACTGTCTTACATAGCTTTTTCCATGTGTTGTCACTCTGTAATTTGAGAGTATTCAGTCTGGCAATATGGTGCAGCCTTAGTTTGTGGACGACAGACACAACTAAAGACGTGAGCATAAAATGACGGCTGTCAATTTCAAACTGTGTTTCCTCAATGTGCTCCTTGAGAAAAAACACATCATCTGAACCAATCTCAGCCCGAACAAACTGTTTGATCAAAGATACACTGACAGCTTACCCTAATGTCAACTGTCGGATAACACGCTCAGCTACTTTGACCACCTTGACTGTACCCTCAGAAGGAATCATCAAACCTTCTTTGTTTTTTTTAATGTAAGTGGTAGCTTTGATCATATGATGCCTGTACAGCATCTGTTACCAAACTAGCACGGCACACATCACAGGGCAGCTTTCTCAAAATCTCATCTAAGGGCTACCTCCCACTGCCTCCTGAGGTGGATTTATTTGGGAAACTTTCAAAGTTTGAGAAATGTTAACAGCTAACAACAATCTAAATAGTTAGTGACTAAATACATTTAGCCAAAACGTTGTTTGGAGGCTCACTTGAGCACATAAATGCATAGCCTGGCGTAGCTAAAGTTAAGATTATAAAACGGGATTTTCTAATGGCCAAATATAACCAAAACAATTGTTTTGGGGGTGCATTGCTTGGTTTGATCAATTCTCAATCCAGATTCTTGTCATGTGCATTTCCTAGCTGGTGGAAAAAGCTGCCCACCTTCATTCAAAATTCTGGCTCCCTCAATGAGTTTAAGATGCATTTCAAGACTCTCCTTTTCAGTGAATTTCTACTTAACAATTTCAGCTGTTAGATTTTGTAACCTGTCTTATTTTTAAAACATTACTTATTTCATAAGGAGGATAGCTCAAAACCAAGCATACATATTCAAAAATATACTTTACAAAAACAACTGATAACAATCAATGCATATCTCTTGCTGGCATTTCTTAAATCTCCCTTCATGTGCCCACAGTATTAATGTAACTACCCCAGCAATATCTTTTACTTTGTTATCAAAAAACAAGATGCACAGCTCTGTTTTGCTAAACAAGGACTTACTCTGATGTGCTGTCTAAAGGCTCAGCTTTTTGAGTATTCTCAGGGTTTCATTCTCTAACAGGATGCTGACCCTGCTGAGTTTCACTTTGGTATGTGCCGATACCAGAATGCCATCTTCCCACTGTAATGTGCTGAAGGTTATTATTTATTATTATTATTTATTTAACAGACGCCTTTGTCCAATGCGATATACAAAGTAAATTATAATACATGCAAGAATAATTAGAAGGTTTCAAGCATCAAAGGCAACAGAGTGTAAGATAACAAAACGAGAAAGGGAGTAGGACTACTGCTTTATAATTATACCCACAACTAGACTAAGACAAGCATCAGTGTCCTAAACACGTCATCACTACAACAGCATCTATCTTGTAGAAGAGTCCCTAAGCAGTTCAAAATATATAATGAAAAAGTGCATTTTTAAAAGATGCCTAAACATGAGTGAATTTAGTGCAGTTTAAACAGACAAATGGAGATAATTCCACAGCTATGGAGCAAAAATGGAAAAGCATTTTCTAATCCTGGCACAGCTGGCAAGAGTCAGCAGACAGGCAGAGGCAGAATGGAGACTTCTTGAAGGCTAGGTAATAGACATGTAGCACACACAGGACTTCATTCATGAAGACGGGTCTTCTGGCTGCCAGATCAGGAGCCATGTGATCCTCTTGTTGAAACCTCCTGAAGGACATCATGTTTGAATTCATGAGACCAGTGTCATGTATGCATGTCGGAAGACTTCCTCGCAGTCTCAGTCAAGGTATGTAATAACCAGCTGAGATGAGAAGGGATGCTGCCGCTAACATCGTCATCTCTTTCTTTCTCTAAAGTGCCAAGAAGCCTCCTAGTGAAGGCATTTGACCCCCGCACATTCCAGTCCAGCTACCATATAATCCCGGGCATCCTGGAAGGAGACGTCACTTACTGGCTCGAGTGACACGTTGCACAGCAGAGCTCTGCTAACAATGACTTGCCTACCCAGCCCACCTTATTAACAATTGCGTGAGTTTTCCTACATAACGTGATATACACCAAAGAGTGTTTTCGTTTATTTTGTTTTTGATTTTTTCCTTGGAAAATAAAAGGGACAACCCGGTTGGCTCCCCAAAATTTCTAGGGTGTCTCACAACTGTCATTCCTGCACCTGAAAACACCAGCTAATGTCAATGATCACACATGGTGACTTACACGGGGTAATAGTTGCCACTGTGCTCAGAAAATGAAAGGAATGTGACTATGAGTTTAGTGTACGGTATGTGATATCCTCAGCATGTAAATAGCCAAAACTCCTCTTCACTGTTTGCATATAAAACTGCATGCAGTTCTACGCACTCAGTAATGTTTCCAGCCATTTCCCATAGAGTGTCACAGGGGGCTGCAGCATACCCTGCCAGCACTGGACACATTGAATGTAATGATGGTCCGTCACAGCATTTCACACTTTCCAGCACTTTATATAGTGACCAGTCATCCTAGCAGACATACCACTCCATAAGCAGAACAAGCCATTATGGAATTGGTAAGCAAAAAAAAAAAGAAAAGTGGAACCTGATTGGGCTTTATAATTTCCATCTGCAGCTTTGCTTTCAATTCAATTCAGTTAATTTTTGTATAGTGTTCTTTTGTATAGTGCTGTGACAGCTTTTTAAAAGTTGCCATGCACCCTGATGCCTCAGATCACACAGACCCATTTAAAGTATGCGTGTATCTACAATATTGGAGAGCCCGCCTGAGTGCCTCCCTTTGCCCCTCCCTCCTTGCTGTTGTTGTGAAGCATCGCTTATAATGCAATCCGAACATCTTGAAATAATTGTAAGATGTCTACAGATTCTCATTCAAATCACGGCAGTAAATAAAATTGCTGGTGACTGTACAGGATTTACTGTTTCTCATTAGGTCCATGTTTTCAGAGCAGAGGCGGAGGTTTTCTCCAAAAAAAAAAACTACCTTCAGAAAATACAAAAGTGAGGCACTTCCCAGTGTGTGCGATCCGAAGTACACAATCACCATAATTAAAAACACATTTGCCTTGGTTGCCTCCAAACATTTTTACTTTTATTTTGTTATGGTATGACTCACAATATTTTTAAGTGGAAATGCCTACAGATTTTTTTTTCACTTTTTAACCGTATGTTAAAAATATTCCAGAAAGACAGGACCTTGTGGTTCAAGGTAAAGATAAGAATGAGAGGTAGGTGGATGACTATTGGCAGTGGGACTGGATGCCGATACACCTGTAGATTTGTTTTAAAATGAGATGAGTAGTCAGGTGACATTCCTGAGCTGCCGAGTCACTCTGCCTTACACGCCCTCCAGCGGAAGAAGATGCCCATTCCACACCTTTGTTCTACAAGGACTGCAGGCCCAGAGAACATCTCTTATGTTTATGGTTGTCTGGGACTCGAGTAAATTACCTGACAGATCAGAAGCCCCCTTTTGATTGGTCTCTAAGCAAAGGGATTCCCTTACGCATAAAACTAGCTAAATTATATTAGGATTTGCCAAATAAGAATGTATGAAAAGGTTTGGCAAGATTCAGTCCAGCAGATATAATTTCAATTTATCTAAAGTGTCGAGAACCATAAACATCTACACCTCTAGGTAACCCATGCCAGTTACCACCTGTGCTCCAGGTGAACAAATGCTTCCTGATTTCCATCAGTCCTTTGCAAATCTGTCTAATACAATTCAAAGTTTTAGTAGCACTGGATGAGAAAAAGGAGCTGACACTTCATGAGTGGTCAATCCATTGCAGGTTACATTCATGCACAGCCACACTCACACAATGGGCCAATTTACAATCTTCAATAAACCTAATGTGGGCTTGTGTTAGCAATGTGGTATGAAAACTAGAGGACCTGGAGAAAACCTATGTAAGTACAAAAAGATCATACAAAGTCCACAATTCATGAATGATTCCCCCTCAAACAGTTCAATCATTGATCCCATTAGAGGACCAATTTTAATATAATGCCGGCATGTTACTTCCTTCCATTACTTTACCTTTCATTCTCTACTTGTTTCAGTTTTTTCCCATTGCTTGTCCTGGACTCCTTCTGCCCACTCTTTTGTATTTCAGGATTAAATTTATTGTCAAGTGCACTGAATACTGGCATTTCAGGACAACATGCAGCATGTTCTCATGCTTCTCTAGTCTTAAAGTCTCAGGACAGTGATGTTTGGAGGAAAAGACATAAAACAAACCCAATACATTCAAAACTATTATTCAAATTAAAATTAGAAGGGCAGACGTTGAGTCTCTAAAACCAGGAAAAAAACATTAAAAAAGACAGGAAAAATGTATGAGGTAGGTAAACCATAACAAGTGCTGCTTCAGTCCACACCACTGACTCACCGAAGTGACCCTGAGCAAGTCCCTTAAACAGCTTGTGGTTCAATTGTTTGGCTACTATAACTGTAATGGATGACAGCCTCAGAGTCCTGGTTTCTAATCACAACTCTGATTACTATGGAGGTTTTACACTGTGTGTTTGCTTGGTTTCCATTCACATCTCCCTAAAATAAATATTAAACTAATAGGTAACTATAAATTGACCACATACAGTACAATATGAGTGACTAAATATGGCTGACCCACAATAAACTGGCATAGTGCCCATTATTGGTTCCTTCCTTGCACCCAGGGGCTCTTGAGCAGACTCCAGCTTGCACAACTAACCTCTGATGAAGTGGATGCATTAAGCTGACGGAAGTGTGTGTTATGCTGAATAAATAATCAGCACAGAAGAAAGGGAAAATGGACTGAATGAAGAAATGCAGTTGCTAATCGAAGTGAAGTTCAAAACCAAAAATACAAAAGAACTGTGTCATCTATCCCAAAAACATTAACCAGAAATCAAATAATGAAGTAAAGAAATAATGTATCCAAGAGCCTTCCCATAGAGAATAGAACAGAAAAAAAAATGCAAGCAAAGTCTTAGGATATCCGCAATCTCAGACAGAGACGAGATGGAAAAGTGACTTTTATCCTGTCACTTAATTGACATAACGAACACAAGTAGTACAGGGTTGAAACCAAGGTGACAAAACAATTAATGCTGAAAAATAAATATGGCATAAAAGCCATTGAAATAGCCATCAGTATGAAAAATTGGGGATGTGTATGTAAAAAATATTTCGGCAATAAATTGTAGATAAAAACAATTCTCAGCAGTCTGGATGACCTGCTCACTGCTGTGTTAGACTATAAGCTGCAAGCTGTTGGTTAAAAGCCTACCATTGACTTGTTACGACTGCAATAATCTCTCTTGGATAGCCTGTGGTCCCTGAGGTTTTGACCCAAATTTGAGTATGGCAATGAATAGATAGTTATATTTAAAATATAGATAGAATCCCCACCTTTAAAGTGTGCTACCAAGTGTCTGCCTCATTTGACCATATGTTCTGGTTTTGACCTTGCTTTATGCTCTGTTCTTTTCTCAGTGCTGTCAAAGGCTTCAGGCACTTGATTTTTCCCTCAGCCTCTTAACATCTCTAAGGTTATTTTGATAGAGAACCCATTCTCTTTCTAAATTAGATGACTTTTTTACAGAAGGACCCTGTCCCCCATTCAGCTTCATTAAGGATTACAGATGTTCTGTACTGTCTGTAACGTGAAGAAGTCCCCTCATTAGGGACCAGCTTAGTTGTTGTAATAAAAAAAATATGGACATGATGGTGTTCATGAGAGTTAGGGTTAGGTCTGAATAGTGCTTAGCTAAGTACTAACAGAGAGGGTTCAATTAATCTATTCAATGTAGGTACTCAAGAGCAGTCATGCGTACAGTATTTGGACATAGTCAGGAGCTATCAAGGTACTTACTCCATCCCCTCAGAAAGGGTACTCGTGATTGTTCCTACAGTTTGGGGCCCAGCCATGTACTATCAAACAATGTGACCCTGTCCACTCAACAAGGTACTCATGAGGGTTCTTAAAGTTTAGGGCCTAGTTTTGCGATCCTAACCTCCTCATTGGAGATAGAAGAGTGTTCCTCCACCAGGTGTTGATGTCATTAGGGTGCTGTGTTTGGATGACAGCAGATAAGTGACAGTCCCTTCAGAAGCATTGCAGTTACTTCGAACACTAACAGGTGTACTGTGCCTGGGTAACAGAATTCATTATATGTCACATTGTTAAAAATAATGGTTCTTTAATGGCATTATAATGGGCTGAGTATTCTCTAATAGAACCTTTACTTGATGAAGAACCATGTAATTCTGGGAAGGGTTCTTTGCATGTAAAAGAAAATCTGTTTCTATCTTGTGTTATTGTATGCAATAATAGTCCTTTAAAACCATAGACTTGTTGGTATTTTACAAATCTGTTATTATCTGTTTGTTTTTGAGGAACCTGTTATGGATCTAAGCAAATTAGGGTTCTTTCTGGAGCCTTCCTGTAGATGGTATTTTTTGGAATAAAAAATGGTTCCCTAATGACATCACTTTGAAGAACAACTTTGGCACTTTTAAGTGTGGGTACAGTAAATCAAAGTAAGCACTGGCAGACCCTTTTCTCCCAGTGGTGACACACTTGAGAGTGTTCCATCATTGGGTTTTGGTATTATGAAGCGCAGGCCCTGAATGTGGATGACAGCAGATAAATGACAGTCTGACAGTCCAAGACACCAGGTTAAGGTTATTCTTCCGCTTGGTTCTCACAGACCCCCGGCACTGCACTTTGGTTCTTGAATGCTTCACTCCCTTATTTTTAACACCATACTTATTATATAAGGACCAGTAATGGCGTACTGCACGATAACATGCAGTGAATACACTTGACTTGAGTATTCATAGTTTTCAGTCTCTTTCTCTGTACGTTTAGTATTCATTTGCTCAGAGGTTGATGCACTTGTTGCTTCCTGAGCAGCTCTTCTTTTCTCCACCCTAGCGGCCTGCTTCTTCTCTTCTTTCTTCGGCATCTTTTTGCATTAAAACTGATTAAGTCAGTGTTTGTGTTGAGATTACTTAGTACGTCTCCCTTAATTTTTCACTTAAGCTGGCACTTAAGTTTTCAATCTGCCTCAAGAATGATTTAAGATATGAAAATGTAGGGGAAGTGACGGAGAAGGTGGTAGGGATGAGAACGGCGCCTGTATGTATGCACCGCACGGCCGCCCTGCTGGCCACTGCTGAGAGTTGATTCTACAATAAAATAAAATAAAAGAGGAATAGCCTTGTAGGTCAATCATCACCCCGAAAGCTGATAGTAGATGTCATGTAGTATATGTGTACCAAATTTCAGGTCAATAGGTCAAACAGTTTGTGAGCTACAGGTGATTTAAAATCCTGGAAAGACAAATGAACAGCTGTGGTAGCGTTTTATATAAGAAGATAGCTCTGTGCAATGTGTGAACATTTAAAAATATAATTTACAAAAATATCTGATAACCTTCAAATTCTCCAGGAAAAGAGAAAACTGTCAGTCTCTCTCTTCTATATGTTCAATCAGGTGCCCACAGCATGAATGTGACTACCCAAACATCTTTTGCTTCATTGGCAAAAACAAGGTGATCTTTGATGGCCTTTTCAATAAGTGCTAGCTAAAGGCTCACCTTCTTGAATGTTTGCAGGATTTAATTCTCTAACAGCTGTGGTGGTCGGCTGGGGGCTGTGCCCAGTCGCGACACCTAGACGGACCAGGAAAGGGACTGTGCCTCCCCAGGACTACGAGAGGGCAGCTGCCCTGCCTGGTTTGGGGTCCACGGGGTCTGAGCATGGAAGCTCAACCCTGTAAGGGCCTGTGGCTACCGCCTGGGGATGCCCAGACGATTGTGGAGCCTTGGACGGTAGCCGAGGACACCCGGAGTGCTTCCGGGTGTTTATGCGGCACTTCCATCACACAAGGAAATGTCGCAGGAAGTCCTGGAGCATGTCCGGGTGGATATAAAAGGGTCTGCCTCCCTCCAGTCAGGAGCTGCAGTTGGGAGGAAGAGGACAGAGCTCGGCGGAGAGGAGTGGAGGCGGTGAAGGACTCAAGAAGAGGGTGATTGGTGCAGGGGCACTGTGTGCTGTGAACTTTGTGTAAATAAATGTGTGCTTTGTGGAACTAACGGTGTGTGCCTGTCTGTGTCCGGGGCTGGACTTCCATGCAGCATACTGTCCCTTTGGGCATGACTTTGCTGTGCTTGGCAATAGCTAAATGCCAGCCTCCTGTAGTAATGGCCTGGACATACAGCATACACAGGACATCCTTCGTTAAGATGGGCCTATAGACTGCTGGGTGCTGGATAATCCTCTTGGTGACACTTCCTGAAGGGTGTTATGTTTGTATCCATATGGTCAACTAAAATCAGTGATCTGAAGTGGTGGCTCACCGAGGCCAGAGTATCCATACTCCTCAGAGTGTGGGAGGAATGTGACGAGTTTAATGTATGATCTGTGTCACCTTCAGCTTGTAAACAGTGTCTGTTTATAAAATCGTAGTACCACAAATGTAATAATAATTCCAGTCTGTGTCACAAGGGGCTGCAACATATCCCACCAGCACTGACTACAGGGTGAGAATGTAGCCTGAATGAAACACTACCCCATCATAGTATTACTACCATTTTATTTATAGTCACCAATCATCCTAGTACAGTAAATACGCCATGCTATAAACAGAACAAGCCATTCTGTAACTGCAAAGCAAAAAAACAAAAAAAGTGAGACCCCGATTTGGCTCACCTTCTTGAACGTTCCCAGGATTTCATTCTCGTAATAGGATTCTGTCTCAGTTGGATTTCACCTTGGTGTGTGCCAGTTCTTCAAAGCCAGCCTCCCGTAGTGTTGGACTAGACATGCAGCATACACAGGACTTCCTTCATAAAAATGGGTCTATAGACTGCCAGATCAAGCGCAACCCCCTTGGTGAGACTTACTGAAGGGTGTCGTGTTTGTGTCCATATGACCAACTCATATCAGTTCAGGAGTATTAGTAGCTGCCTCAAACTTTTTTACATCAACAGATGAATGACAGGAGCATTTGTGCCTTTTTTTCTGGCCTTTTCTATACATATGGTCTGGAGATCACGCATGAGGTAAAGGCTGGAACAAGAACAGTAAGGGGCCCTTTTGTTTTTTGGGGTAAATCACTAGATAGGATACACAGGAGACAATACAAAGCTAGAATCAAACAAGCTTAAAACAGATAGAAGAAGCAAAAGAATGGGAGGTGTGAGGACAAGAAAAGCAGGCCACCTGCTCCATGCTGCCAGCAAGCAATGTCAGCACCGCTGAGGATAAGGAGGCCTGCCGAGGGAATGGAGATGTGTTTTCTATAAGTTCGTCTCCCATTTCACTAACCCCCCCAGTGTTTGAAATGAAAGCCCTCAGTTTAAATTTGGTATCCTGGCACCACTAGCTGTAAGTCCAAAGCTATACCGCCTTTTGATGACAGTAGTTATTGTCTGCTTCATAGTAAATGCCTTTCTTTTGTTTGCTGTATTAAATGTTACGTAAATTAATAAAGATCATTCAGCTGTGTGTTGTCCTACAATGACAAAGCTGTGGTTGGGAAACAAATCTGGAACTCAAGATGCATTAAGGACAGTTTTAAATTTGAGGGAAGCTCTTTGCCAATCTGTAATTTTTTTTTCTGCTGTTGCTTTATGGTGTGACCTATAGGGGGCGAAGTGGTGGCAATGAGGCTAGGGATCCGCACCGGCAATTGGAAGTTTGCCGGTTTGAATACCATAAATACCAGAAGTGATGCTACAACAACAAAAGCAACATTTATTTATATAGCACATTTTCATACAAATAATGTAGCTCAAAGTGCTACTCCCTTGGGCCCTTGAATAAGGCCCCTAATCTGCAATTGCTTCATCCTGGGTATGACATTAATCTGCATCCAGTCCTGCAAGCAGATCCTCCAACTTACCAGGAAAACTTGGTGACAGGATTGGGACTCCAGCCACCATGAAAAACCTCACATTGTTCCAGTAGGATGCTGAGGTATCACCCACTGCACTTAGGTCCCAATCCAAGTGGTTTCTTTGTGGTGGGTGCAGCAACGCGCTATCAGTGCATTCCCCTGACCTCTATAGGGGGTCTCCCAGACCCCAAAACTTCAAATACAACCACACACACAAGTCCCAGGTTCAAATAAGAGTTTATTTTAAAGAAATATCTTACACTGGCTTCTCTTCCATAATTAACTTTCCCCATAATTCTCTCTTTTTTTCTTGTTCTTTGTCATTTACTCCTTCTCTTTTACCGACTATAACTCATTGAGTGCCCTGGTCCTGAAGGCACCATACAACATTACACAGAGGAAGCACTTACTGGTTAGACGGAACTGACTCTGAATAAGGAAAACCACTCTAGGCAGCACCCCATGGAACCCAGCAAGACAGTTCAATAGGACTACAATTCTCAGGTTGCAATGCAGGTGTGCATTTGGGTGATCCAGCCAAGGGATACTACCACCTACCTGCTTGGGGAGTAATACAGTCCAAATAGGCATTCTCCCTTCCGCCCTTTCATTACATATTCCCATTAGAGAACAGGAACACAAACTATCCCATCTGGAAAATCCATCCATCTCTGTCATCTAACACATATATGAGTCCTTTAGGTAGACAAGGAACCATCCAACCCAGTCAGGAATCCAGTCCATCCCTGCACCCCTTTACAATGGTTAGCTAAGGCTGAACTAGTGTACGTCTAAAGAGAATCATGGGAAGAATGCCACCTGTGTCATGCTAACTAGAGGTTTTGTGTCTATCATAATAAAAGTACCTGACTGATGGTTCACCTTTTCTGATTTGATTCAACACCCCTCGCCACAAACCTGGAGTATTTCAAATGCCATGGCTGCTCCTGGAGAAACCGGACAATGGGTATAATGTTATCTTATTAACTTTTCAAATTTGTTTATACAATTAAAAAATAGTGACAATTGTTCTCTAGTCTATCCCAGCAGCACTGAACATAGGCTCAGATGAATTGTGCACAGTAGAGCATACTTATTCAGGCTATTTCAGATTCTCCTTTAATGGGATGTGAGCATAACCTGAAATAAAATGAGAAAACATAAAGAAAACATGGACTGGGCTATGATGGAGAATCTTGGTCTCCATACCTGTGAGTGAAACAACACCAAGAAATGTGTCCCTGTGTCATCTGCATGTGATCTGGGAAAATGCTAACTAGATGAGCATTATAATGTATCTCTCTATTATATAAAAAAAAACCTGGGATGAGACGAGACTTTTTAGACTGAGACGAGACGTGACTTTTCAGAGAGATACTTTGAAGTCCCACAAGACAAGACTTTGTGCTAAGAGATTTAACCTCGCCCACGGCCGGAAATAAAAGACAAAGAGTAGATGACAAAGTAGAATTTCATAAAGAGGTTCCAAAATGTTGGTGCAATACACATGCAGAGCAGATTAGAGATAATGAAAATACTAAAATTCTAAATTCTCAAAAAAATTATAGTAAAGATCGCATTAGCGCAAACAAATGGAAATTATTACTCGGTGAAATAACGGAACAGCGAAAAGAGATTAAATGTATTGTTTGGATTTAAACTTTAAGTTGGAGACTTGTAGATCGTCTAATTCGTGTTGCCATCAGGGAAAAGTAGTGTTTCTTCCAAATGAAGAGGCGTATCCACGAGAATTAAAAGATTTGTTGTTTGGTGAAAGTGAAATCCACATACGGGAGCGGTAGAGATGCAAAGTGGCTGGTGTGTAGCGCAGGCCGGGGGGTTGGCGAGCGAAGTGAGCAGGGGGCAAAGCCCCCTAGTTTCTTATAGAACTATGTTCATAAGGGATATATTAGTGTTCAGCACAGGCCAACAGGCACACAAACAACAACCAATTAAAAAATCCCATCCATCCATCTTTAAACCCACCTACTCTATTTCAGGGTAGCTGGGGCTGGAGACTGACCTGATAGCCATTAGGCCCAGGGTAGAAACTAAACCAGGACAGGAGAACAGTACACAAATTAAAGAAAAATTAGAAAATTACAGGTTATTCCTCCCTGGGTATTACGTGAATCAAATCTTAGCTTGTGATGCCAACCCGATTTGCACACAGCAAACCCCTTGGTCATTTCACCTATGTGTGCCTTGTGTGAAATTCACGTACTTGTATGCCAGCAGAAAGCTGCTTTGTGGTTGACACCCATATGACACTGTGAAAGACACAAAGCCAGACTCGATCCCGAGAACAGGCTTTGAGTTGCTGCATTCGCTGTTGGAGAATTGCTAGCTACACCCCAGGCGTTGGCCTTCAAAGGGAGGGGGAAGTTGTGATGATGGCGATGATCCTGCTGGTTTAGCTGGTTGAGCCACTTTATTTACATGGCAGGTGGAATCCAGATGACAGCAGACCTTTGTTGCAGTATGTCTGCCAGACCCCACCCTGTCCCTTCTGGTTTTTTTTTTATGGGGCAGAATTGTTTAGTTTTTCCCTGCAACATCTTGTTACTTGTAACAACAATGACTGTTTTGTTTTGTTTTATTTCGTGATAAGTGACGAAGAAAATGTGTAATGGGACTTTTGTATTCTTGACCTGCACTTTGAATGAGCTTTAACAAAGGGCTTATATGGAGACAAGGATGGGGATTTGTGTCTATGTGCCAACTCCTGCTTGGTTCTGGCCCATGATGCTCTGAATATGCACCGTAGAGACAGGAGTCATAAACCTGCAGGCTGATGAGTAAATATTCCTTAATTTCACTAAAGCAGACTTTAATTTTGTCAGTTCAGTTTATTTGTATTTCTTCTACTTATAAGATCAGCACGCTCTACACTAAATAACTAAAAAACATGCCATTTAATACTGAAACAATCAACATGGAAATGTACAATACGAGTTTTTAAATACTAATATCTCAAAACTTTTAGTCATTCATTCCAGTGGTTGCTGTTGCATGTTGGGAAATACAAGCGTAAAGATTTTTCCATACTGCAGGACAGGGGATGTCCTGATGGATTGTGAACTAGTAGTTGGGGGACCAGCACCAGTAGGGGCACTATGTTCTTTTTGAATAGATGAACCCAGGAAGGTAAATATAGATAAGAGATTTTGGGGGCATGACAGAAGGTGGAGTAGGAAACCCCCTTGCCAATAGGTGGTTCCCACTACAATGGTCAAAACACTTGAGGAAGACTTGTCCTTGAAAAGAAAACCGGGGTTCACGATTGCAAGGACATCTAGTGTCATTAGGTGGATCTCAAAGGGCCTGGCTACCGGAGATCCCCAGGCCATTCTTGACCCTGGAAGTAATTTCTTGGCATTCCCACAGAAGCATTTCCTGTCTGGGAATTATAGCCACATCTATTGAGCGTGGTGTCCAGAGGAAGGATCTGGCAAACTGATCAGTGTAAAAAAGTGCATAGCTATGATAAGAAAAGATGTAGAGGATGTGATGGGAGAATATGCTTGGGTATGTGGGGCAGACACCCCACCAAATACTGTTTGGTTTGGTTCGGTTGTCATTTTCTTCTGTTATTCCCATCCATGTTGTTTTGTTAATACAACTCTTCTTTGTACTGCTTTGTTTGTCTTGGCATTATTTTGTGTGTCAGATAACCCCCCCCCCCCCCCCTTAGTACACACTAAGGCTGGCCAATAAATCAAATAATTTTGTTTTGTTATAACAACAATTGTATGGAAGGCAATTTTTTCGATAAGGTTTTTTGTAGTCTAAAGGGCTAATTTTTTTCTTTTTCTTAAAATTCACTTCCAACTGTCGTAATGCTTTTATTCCACCAACTTCAACACTTCAGTACCATCTGTAGCAAAATGGGTCTTGCACCATGAAATGTTAAGGCGGGTTGTGCAAGAATGAAGGGGTATCAGAAAGGATATGTGCATCTATCTAAATGTCAATCAAGTGCTACATAAAGTATAACGCTTTGTCAGAAATGTATAATATGGTCAAAACATCCTGACAAATAAAATCCATACATGTTTACTTTGCCCTTCATTTTTATGTTTATTGTAAATGTCTGTTTAGTTTAATTTTACAGCTGCATATGAGTGATATAGCTGACTAATACACTTTACGATTTATTGAAATGTAAAACATGAGCATATCACAGCAAATAAACAGCAGCTGATTTCTTTATTTATCAATGACCATTGACAATTACTGCCATATGACAGAGTGGAGTTAACATTGTTATTTTTGAGAGCCTTTTCAATATTATGGGCCCCTTTTTAACTGTCTTGGTAACACACATTTCTCTTTAATCGAAGTACAGCTTCCAGCGTGTCTTGCTGTTTTCATTTTCATTGACTGAACTGTTGGCAGAGTCCTCTCAAAAGAGTACGCTTTAGTTTAAAAACAAACTTTAAGATGTGTGCACTGTGAAGTTGGGGGAGACTTAAAACTACTTTAACCCAAAATGCTATTCTTCAGTTCCCCAGCTCTACATGCTGCAATTAATTAAGTCAAGTTGAGTGAGAAGGCAGGCGTCTACTTCAGTTCATTGCATATGAAGGGTATCATAAGTGGTTGTGTTGGCTAACTAGCTATAATAGCAATAGAAAAGAAGTGAAGGTTAAGTGCTGGAGCACATCAAGTAATTAGTAGGCATGCTAACTCACAGTCTGGCTTCTTGGCCTGCTGAGCCAGATGGAAAACGAGAGTGAACAAAAAGCAGTACACCATTGAAAATGCATACAGAATACAGTGGATTCAGAAAGTGTTCAGACCCCTTCACTTTATTGTGTTGTAGATTTAATATAAGTGGATACATGTGCCCTTGTTGCTCATCAATCTATACTCAATAACCCATAATGACAAAGCGAAGACATGTTTTCAGCAGGAGCAGATCTACTATGAAATTAATAAACTTAAGCTTCAAGGCCTCTAATCCAAGAGGGGCCCCAGAAGTGACTTTTGTCCACATTGCTTAAAAGGTTTTGGTGTCTACTGTATGAGAAGGGTTTTGTTAAAAGCCCTACATGTAGTGATTAAATTTAAAAAAAAAAAAATTGTGGTGCTCTGTTGGGAACAACCCCACTGAAGAAGATAACAGTGGTTACCCAGGCCTCATTGCTGGTTATGAAAGAATCCCTATAACAGTTCAAGTTTCAGGGCCCCAAAATTGTAGGTCCATGTTCAGACCCTTAATTCAGTGCTTGGTAGCAATTACATCTTTGAGTCTTCTTGGGTAGGTCTCTATATGCTTACCTGGATTTAGGCAGTTTATCCCATTCCTCCTGGTGGATCCTCTCAAGCTCTATTAGACTGCATGGGAAGCATTTGTAAACTGCCATCTTCAGGTCTCTTCACACCTGTTCTATGAGGTTTAAGTCTAGGCTTTGGCTGGGCCACTCAAAGACAGTTAGAGACTTGTCCCGAAGCCACTCCAGCGTTGTCTTGGTTGTTTGTTTTGGGCCATTGTCAGGCTGAAGTGTGACCTTTTGCCTCAGTCTGAGGTGATGTGCTGTCTGGAGCAGGTTTACTTCAAGGAACTTTCTGTATAAGACTGCATTCCTTCTTCCCTCAGGTCAGACTTGTCTCCTTGTCCCTGACATTGAGAAGCACCCTCGTAGCATGATGTTACTACCACCAGGCTTCACCAAAGGAGTGGTATTAGCCATCATCAAAACAGTGAGCCTTTTTCTCCAACTATCAGAGTCCTTTAAAATATACCTTTTACTCAAGAGTGGCTTCCATTGGGATTCTGTTTCAAATTTAACTTGAGTGTGATTACGTCAACCGAACTATTTAATTTACCTTTTACTCATCCAACAGCAGCTCTTGATGAAACAATAGATCCCCAATACAAGTTATTGAAAAACCAGCAGAGTTGCATGTGCATTAGGGAAGACACGGTCAGCTGCTTGTGTGAACCTCTACAGCAGTACCGGCAGGACCATAGGTACTTGAACAGTGACACAATGCACCATCATAATGGATTTGAAATGAAGCAATCAAGATGTGAGTGAATTGTAGACTTACAGTTTTAATTCAAGGGGTTTAATAAAAACATTTACAAAAGACAGCCATTTTTATACATGACCTCCAACCCCCCCATTTTCAGGTTCAGGGGCTCGAAAGTATTTGGACAAACTACCATGATCATAAATATAATGATCATTTTTAATACTTGGTTGAAAATCCTTTACAGAGAGTCCCCTAACTGAACTTGAACCCCAAATCTTGTGTTCGTTTTCCTAGCAACGATTTATCGTTGCTTTATTTTCAAACATTTTTTCATGTTTGTTCTATGTCATGTCATGCATTTGTGTCTGAGGGACATCTTCAGGGCTCATCCAAGGTATGTAATACCTCATCGGGACAAGTGTCATCTTTTTTCTCTTCCTCAGCAGAGAGAAGACGCCCCTTGAAGGCAACTAATCCTACCCCTTCTACCCGGACAGCTATAAAAGCCCAATGCTCCTGAATGATGGTGTCTAGTTTTGACAAATTTATAGCTCTGAGATCCCTATTTTCTCACAAGAGAGCTTACTTTGAGATTCTGGTGTGTGGTCTATCTATCTATCTATCTATCTATCTATCTATCTATCTATCTATCTATCTATCTATCTATCTATCTATCTATCTATCTATCTATCTATCTATCTATCTATCTATGTACTACGACCACTAGGGGTGTTGCAGCACCCCAAATCCCAGACACAACCTCACCGACCCAAGTCCTGGTTTAAATATAAGGTTTATTTGCACCAATACCTTACGAAAAGCAGAGTGGTGGCTCTGAGGCTATGGGTCTGGGCTGCCAATCCGATAGTTACCGGTCCGATCCCATAAACACGAGAAGTGATT